>NC_142266.1:1914359-2109359 GCF_052056855.1 Sturnus vulgaris
AGAACTCCAAGTCTCCTTCTGGCTGATGTTCTTTTGTATTTCTGCTCATTTGAGCACCAAAACTGTGCAAACAGTTGGAAAAAGCAGCACAGTTGTGTCCAGAATTCCTGCCTGGATAAATCAGGCAGCAGGCTCAGAGTTTCCACTGCTGCCTGCTCCGTGCCCAGCCTGCCCCTGCCTGGCTGGGATCAGCTCAGGACCGTGCCCTGACCTTTACCTCTCTTCTCTTCACACTTTGGTGTTTGGTATTTGCTGAAATCCGTTCAAATTCCTCCACATTTCAGCACCTCAGTATATTTGGGGACAGGCAGGACCTGGAAGGGACACAGGAACCAGGGCAGCACTGCAGGAACTGGCCCCTGTTGCTCAGGCACCTCAGCTGGAAGGGAAAATCTCCTGCTGCATTGCAGGGAGGATGTTGGTCAGAAATTCCTGGAATTTCTCAGCAATTTGCTTTGGTTTAGCTCAGCTTGATAAGATTTCCTTGATAAGGAGTGTGATGGTTCACCAGGGGATATTTCTGGAATCACAGGATCATCACAGCTGGAAAAACCCTCTGAGATCATCAAATCCAGCCATCCCCCAGCACTGCCAAGGCCAGCACTGACTATGTCCCCAAGTGCCACATCCACATGGCTTCTGAATCCCTCTGGGACTGGAGACTCCACCACTGCCTTGGTGGAGCCATTACAATCCTTTCCACGGAGAAATGTTCCCAAATATCCAACCTAAACATCCCCAGGAGCAGTTTGGGACCAGTGATGAGCTAAATTTAGACGAGTTAAGAAGAAAAAAAACTGGAATGCAAAGGGTTAAACCCCTGGGAAAGCTTTTGCTGTAGCCTGGGAAGGGTTCTCACCAGTTGGAAAATGGACATCTTGGATTTTCACATCCCAGTCCATATTCCAGGAGGAGAGGTGGGGTTTGGGTCTCTCCAGAAAAGGATGAGGTTCATCTTAATACCAGTTTCTTTTTATTTCCTCCTTCTTAAGTTCAGGCTCTTCCTGCTCTTTGTGTTGGGAATGGCTTCAATGGGAAGCTTTGATTTTTAAGGGAAAACTTGGAGCACCAATAAACACCCAGCAGCAGCACTGGGAAGAGTTTTTGGAGAATCCCAGAGTGGTTTTGGTGGGAAAGGATCTTTAAACTCAGCCTATTCCAGCCCTGCCATGGGGACCCCTCCCACTGTCCCAGGTGCTCCCAGCCCCAATGTCCAGCCTGGCCTTGGGCACTGCCAGGGATCCAGGGGCAGCCACAGCTGCTCTGGCAATTCCATGGCAGCCCCTGCCCACCCTGCCAGGGAACAATTCCTTCCCCAGATCCCATCCAGCCCTGCCCTCTGGCACTGGAAGCCATTCCCTGTGTGCTGTCCCTCCATGCCTTGTCCCCAGTCCCTCTCCAGCTCTCCTGGAGCCCCTTCAGGCCCTGCAAGATCCTACAAGGTTTGGTCATTTCCTGAGTCCCAGTGACACTGTCCTACCCCAGACTGGGGCTGGATTTGGACAGCAGGGTGAAGGCTCAGCACCAGAGCAGGCAGTAGTCCCTGAATTTTCACAGCTGAGTTTCCCTGGAGCTTTCCATCCTCTGGAATGTCGAATTCCTTCAGCCTGACCCGTGGGTTTCTGGCTGTGCCACCTGGAGGGAATTCCCAGCACCAGCTGCCCTGGAGTCGCTGCTTTTTCCTCCCCTCCATTCCCCTTCCAGGGAGAAAGGGACACTTCTCACCCATTCAGGGCACTTGGATCTTCCTGGCCGTGGGATTTCGGGCTCCAAGAGGGAAACCTTCAGGCCAGAGGATTTCCTGTTGTCCTGCAGCATCCACCAAGCTTTGCTTAATTCCCTCTGTCTTTGCTTCCAGCTTGGATAGACACTAAAATCCCAGCAATCAGGTCTGGAAAATGCTCATAAATGAGTGTAGGAGCTCTGGGATCTTTGATCAGAGCCACGGGTGGATGGTGCTGGTGCCATCCCTACCTCACATCTCGTGGATGTGCCACCAGGATGTTGCTCCAAGTGCTGCAGGGACATCCATGGGGTTCCAGTGTTCCATTCCCACAATCTCTGTGCTGCTCCCACCCCTTCCACTCTGCCCTGTCGAGTTTTCCCTCTTCCCACTGCCCAGCCCGGGCACTGGAGGTGTCCCTGGGATGGAGCAGGGCCACAAGGAGGGGACAGGAAGGACACACTGCGGATTGATCTGAGGCTTGTGGGAGCCTGGAGGAGCCAAACCAGCCCCAGTTCTGCTGTCACAGCAGCTCTGGTGACATTGCCAGGGATTTCTCCAGTGCCTGGACCAGGATATGTCTCACCAGGAGATGCTGAGCTGCATCACTGCCCCCAGACCTTTGTCACTCCCCTGAGGGTGCAGGTGACACCTGGGGCCAGCCTCCCCATGGTGGCGTGTCCCTGTCCCTTTTCCAGGACACATTCCCAGCAATCCTCCGGTGAGAGCCCCGCGTGTGGCCGGGCAGAGCTGCGTTTGTCACAGTCCCTGGCCATGTGTCACCGCCGAAAGGTCACCGCGTCTCTGCTTCCCGCCTGGCACCGTGCCTGAGGAGAGGGTGGCATTGCATAACCCAGCCTTGGCAGGGCAGCATCTCCTCTGGTTCTCAATTCCTGCAGCTCCCTCGGAGCCCTCTGCGCCTCGGGGGTGTGGCTGAGCCCCGGGGGGACGGGATCCTGCTGCTCCATCGCTCTCCAGCTTCTCCTGCTCCCTCAAGGCTGATCCTCTCTCCTGGATTTTCCGTTTTCCTTTCCTGACAGCTTCTGCCGGCAAACCTTGGATGGAGCTGGGGAGCTGCAGGAGGCAGAGCCAGGAGCAGTGCAGGGAAATGAGGAGTGACAGATAACACAGCCCCGTGGGGTTGTGATGGTTCAAAACCTTCAGCCAGGGACAGCCCAGGGAAGGGCCCTGGTAGGCTGAGTTGGAGACCCAAAAGCTGCTCAGGGTGACGGACACGGAGGTGGGATTGTGTCACTGGGATGTGGCTCTGCATCCCTGGCTGCCACTGCCCCTCGTGTCCATCCCTGTGCCACACCTGCCCTGGATCTCTGCTGGATCTTCCAACATCCCCATCCCGACCTTTTCCCTGCAGCTTCCCCCTCCAGTCTCCCAGAACATTCTTTTATCCATTCCAGGAACAAAAGCTGGACTTGAGGGATATCAGGCTAAATGTATTCCTGACACAATTTGTGCAGTCAACAGTTTGGCCCTGAAATCAGGGATTTGCTGACTTTGCTCCCAGAGCAGCCTGTGAAAGCAGCAATGCTCCTCCTGCCCCAGAAATCCCCTCAGCTGCATGGGTTGGACACCAGGGATGTGCCTGGAGGAACCAGGACAAAGAGAACCGGGAAATGGGAACCACTGGGATGTCCCAGCCAGCCCCAGCCCTGCCCTTCCTTCCCTGGCTCCAGAGGGACCTTGGCCAGCAGAGCTGGATCCCAGCCCTTGCATTTCTCCAGGGAGGGAATTGCACAGTGACACGATGGCACCACGCTGGAATTCCCATGGAATTCCTTCTGGGATCCCCCCATCCACTCTGCTCCCATGGAATTCCTGCTGGGATCCCCCCATCCACTCTGCTCCCATGGAATTCCCCATGGGATCCCCCCATCCACCCTGCTCCCATGGAATTCCTGCTGAGGATCCCCCACTCTGCTCCCATGGAATTCCTGCTGGGATCCCCCACTCTGCTCCCATGGAATTCCTACTGGGATTTCTCCATCCCCTCCCAGGATGCCCAGCCCAGGGATGTGTCCCCAGTTGTGGGACTGGAGCTGCTCCAGCTCCCACATTCCCAAACCCCTGGGAGAGCGAGCTCAGCCCCATCCCTTGGGAACAAAACACCGGCACAACACCAACCCTGGGATTGCTTAGTTCAGAGAGTGAGGAAAACCAAATATTTTCCTTCTTAATTACCATCTTTCCGGCAAGCAATTATTCCTCCTGTGTGTCACTCAGCCTAATGACGAATTCCCAAAAAAAGCCACGCTGGGCTGCAGCCTTCAAAGGCAGGAAGCAGATTTTGAAGCAGATTTTGGAGTTAATCTCCTTTCAAAACAAGTCCCAAACCATGGCTGTGTTTATCCTGGGACAAAACCCTTGGGGAATGAATAAGTCTGAAAAGGGCAAGGAAATTATTTTTTTCCTGGATGGGATATTTTGATATATTGTTTTTAAGGAAAGGGAATAATAGAGGGAAGGGCTTTGGAATGGTGGCTGGAAGGAGGTAGCAGGTGAGGCTGGAGTTCCTCTGGAAGAAGCCCTGGAGCTTTGGTCTGAAGTGTGCCACCCTCACCCTCCACGAGGTTCTGCTGCCACCATCAGCATTCCAGCATCCACTCCCCGTTTGGAGCTGGGCTCCAAATCCACCCAGTCTCCCACACACCCCCCACAGCCTCCCCCAGCAGAGTTTTGGGGGTTGCTGGTGGTGCTGGGGTGGTATAAAACAAGGAATGTTGAAATTCTCCCAGGTTTTAGGTCTGCCCAGGGTTTCATCACAGGAATGATGCCCTCATCCCATTTCTTGGAGGCTGAGGAGCATCTCCAGGTGTCTTAGGCTGCAGTACAGGATGTGCCCAAAAGTTTGATAATGGCTGGGGCAGTGATCCTGATCTCTGTGGGGATATTCTCTGCTAATGGCCCAGCTGTTCACCCAGCTGTTGCAGTGTTCTTTATCTTGCCCACAGCCCATCCTCCCTCCAGGAGATCTCTCCTGTTCATGGCCATGCAGTCCCAGGGCAGGGCTGATCAAATTCCATCATCCCATTGGGAGATGCTCCAGCCAGGGCAGGAGCCGAGCATTTCCTACCCAGATCAAAGGGGAGATTTGGAACAGCAGAGCAGCCTTTTCCCACTGCATCCCAGAGGAAAACCAGAGCCTTGCACATCATCCCTGCAGCTTTGGAGGAAAACTGCACCTTGTGCAGGAGCCCTGCTCCAGCAGAACCACATCTGTCACTGCAGGAGGATGCAGCCACCATGGAATGGGACTGCACCAACCCTGCCTGACTGACGGGGGCACCTTGGATTCTCCCTCTGCCCCTGCTCTGGGTTTGTTCTCTGCAATACTGCATTGCTATTGGAATTTTCCTAGTAAAGAACTGTTATTCCTATTCCCATATCTTTGCCTGAGAGCCCCTGAATTTCAAAATTATAATAATTTGGAGGGAGGGGGTTTACATTCTCCATTTTAAAAAGAAGAGAGGCTCCTGCCTTTCTTGGCAGACACCCGTTTTTCAAACTAAGACACCAGGCCACCTGCACCGTCCCTTTCCCCGTCTGGGTGATCCAGGCTGCCCCAGGCTCGGTGGAGGAGCTCCAGCTCCTCATGATCTGTGGGGTTTTGGGTGTGGAAGGAGTGGGACATGCCTTGGTCCAGTCTTGACCTGCACTCAGGATTTGGGAATTTGGAGCTGCCCAGTGTGGACAGCCACAACATCAAAGTGCTCTGATTCACCTCAGGCAGGTCTCTCACCACTAATGGCATTTTTTTCCATAAAAGCTCCAAAATTCCTTCCCCAAAATTCCCCATCCCCACGCCTCAGATGAAATAATCCTTTCCCAATGGGGGAAATGGGGAAACAAAGCCCAGAGAGACATCAAAGTGAGGGAGCTCTGGAATTCAGGCTTGGGAAGAACAAGAAAAATTCCATCTCCAAAAAGATGTGGCAACATGAGCAGTGTATGGGAGGAACAATTTGGGAAGACATGGAAAAATTGTGAAACATCCCCAGGGAGGAATCAGATGTTGAAAGGCAGCATAGGATTTCAAAAAGAGAAGGAAGTGACTTGAAATAATAATAAAAAAAAGCAAAATGCAGTTGCACTGAGCAAAAAGCTCAGGTCTGGACATGGCACTGCAGAAATCCAGGTGGGAAAGATGGGAAATCCCAAGGCAGGCTGGGGGAGATGTTTCCTCTGAATCTTAACAGGTGTTTTCCTTTCTCACACGGGCACACCACATGTTCAGGTATCTGCACCCCTTAATTAGTGGCTTGTCTTCGTTTTCTTCTGTCTTCACTCAGAGTCAGGATTAAAAACAAGCAGACGAATTTTCTTGTGTTTGGGCTTGGTTGTTTATTAAATCTTATCTAAAATACAGCAACACTTCAGCCACCAGCTAAAAGTGAGCAAAATGGAGCTGAACTGAGCTGGTTACAAGGTCTTTTAAATCTAAACAGTCCAATAGAGAATTAACACCTCTATTATTGATACTTTTGACCCAATAACCAAACTCCTGTGAACCCCAGTGCAGCACTGACTGTACAACCAGAAACTGCCTGAAATCATGGAGAAGGAAGAAGAAGACAGAAAGAGACAACACCCAAAATCCTCCATCTTGTCCCATCCCTATTACTGTACTATAAAAACCTCAAATTCCAAATCCTTCACCATGTGAGATCACACACTTCTATTTAACTCCACACCTGTGATTTTAACTCCATCACTCAAATTTGGAGCCTTCTCCAAGACCTCAGGTGAAAAGCAGTGTTCTGCTGGGGGTCAGTGCCAGACAGCACAGAAAGCTCAAAAGTCCCCAAAATCCCCAAAATCCCCAAAAATCCCCAAAATCCCACCTTTCTGGGTTCCAACAGTTTCCCACAGCCTGGAATGAATCCGAGCTCCAGCCCAAGCTCTGGATGCCTGTGGAGGTGCCTTCCCTCGATCTCTGGGACACTCACAGCCAATGGAGACGGGATTGTGGCATTCCAGAGCTTCTGCTTGGGAATGAGGCACCAAAATGCCTTTTTGGTTTGGTGTTTGGTGTCCCTGGCACCGCTGCTAAGGAAGTGGTGCTTCCGTCTCTTTGGAGGGTGATGGGGATGGAGATTTTCCACTCCCAAGCTGTTTGTGGCATTTGGAATATGCATTTCCCACTGGGAGGACTGGAAAAGGGTTAAAAGCATTCCCAGCTGACAAATTCCCCATTCCGGAGACATTTCAGAGCTGGGGACAGCTCTCACCCGCTGCTGGTGGAGTGTCTGGCAGGAGAACAACACCCACCAGGAAAATGCCAACGCAGGAGTCTCAGTCTCTTCAAGAAGCACGTCCCACTCTGTAGGTTTTTCAGGAATTAATTGCAAAGACATTTCTGGGGTTTGTTGCACTGGGGGTTGCCAAGGCAACTGCTCCAGCTACTCAGAAAAAATCGGGAGGGCTCCCACTGTCACAGGGCCATCTGTCCCTTCCATGGGGGGTCATTTTGAAGCTCTGCTCCAACCTCTACAAGCCAAATCTTCTTTTTAAACCTCTGAAAGTCCTTGGTACGATTTATCAACCGGCTCCTGCCCTCAATCTCTGTTTCTTTTCTGGGCACTGACAGGATAATTTCCTCTCTATCGCTGCAAATTAAATTCTAATGAGGAAGCTCTGCATTTCAATGTGATGGAGAGCTTTTCTTCTCCAGGATGCACAGGAGAATTGAATCCATCCAGGAGGGAGGAGAAAGGATTAAATAGGAATGCCCGAGGGGCAGGAGCCCCCTGGCAGCCTTGGGAAAGGCAGTTTTGGGGACAGGCAGGACCGGGGGAGGCTCAGGTTGGACACCAGGAGGAATTTCTCCATGGAAAGGGCGGCCAGGCCCTGGAACTGCCCAGGGAAGTTTGGAATCCCCATCCCTGGAGGTGTCCAAGGCCTGGACGTGGCACTGAGTGCTCTGGGCTGGGGATAAGGTGGGGATTAGGCACAGCTGGGACTCCTGGAGGTCTTTTCCAACTTCAGCATTTCTGGGATTCTCTTTTCCCCCTAATGATGGATTGGGATTTTTGGATGGATTCAGGTTCCCCCTCTGAGCTGAGACCACAAAACCCTCCATGGATGGAGGTTTGAGCAGCCCCTGGGATGCAGAGATGGGCAGGAAATGGAGGGAAATGGAGCTCAGCTCCAGCTCCTCCTGCCCCGAGCCTGAGGATGCTCCTGGGGCACTTTGTGGGGCAGGGGACACCATGGCCACAGTAATCCCATGGACCCCAAATCCCACTGGGAGAAAGGGGCTGGATCTGCTGCTGGAATCTGACCCAGAGGGGATTTTCAGTTGTGTTTTCTCTGGGATGTGGCAGCAGTGACAACACTTCCACGTCCACAACGGAATATTTTAAAAATCTCTATTTATTTCATGTGTCCAGGGAAGTGAAGGATTCCCCAAAAATTTATGGTGACCATTAAAGACCAGGAGGCTGAAGATGCTCATTTGAGTCAGCAACATTTATAAAGGAAACTCTGCTGAGTTTTTTGAATGTAATCAAAGAATTTCTGCCAGAATTTCACACGAAATTTATATAAAAACCTTAAAAGTTGAGTGTTTCTTCACCTTCTCCCAAAGGATTGTAGTGGAGAACACTTGGTGTTGGGAATGGAGATGGTGATCCTTGGTTTCCATTCCCAGAGGTTCAATGTCAAAATGATGCAGGAAAAATATTTTGGGTTGTTTTTTGTGTTTGTTTGTTTTTGCTAATATAAGAAAAATGCTCTCTTTGTTTACTCATTTCGAGTGCTCCCCCTGCATCATGGAGCTTCATTCAAGGACTGGGAATATCAAACCATCATTCTCATTTCCCAGGGACCAGGAAAGCCAAACCACAATTCTCATTCCCATTTCCCAAGGATTGGGAAAACCAAACTGACCTCGAGAGGGTTTTTGGCAGGTCCAGTTTCTCCTCTTGGGGAAACCTCTTGCCTTGGGGACACATGAACTGCTCAGAACTGCATTTTTTTTTCTTCATAGCAGTGAAGACATCCCCAAAATTCCCACACATTCCCAGGATCATGAATCATCTCCAGATAATTTCAGCTGAGTAGGAAAAGGGGAAAGGGGCAGTTTGGGGGCTGAGGTGCTGCTGAGTTCTCCATCCTCTCCAAGATGGTCCCATGGAATGGGAATAGAGGATTCCCACTCATTAATACCTGCTCTGATGAGCTCTGAGGTCTTTTCTGACCTAATTTATTCTGGGATTCCATAAATTTTTCACTTTGGGGGCTGAGGGAAGGTCTGGGACCATCTTTACCCCACCCTGATGGTTTCAAAACACAAATCTCACATTTAACATTTCCTCATCTTTAAATTGCCTGAAAATATTGGAGTTCAGTCCCCTCAGGAATTCATCCCTCCCTTCACAGCATCCATGGGGGTTGGACTCTTAAGGAAGGGACTTTCTGGCCCTGTGACTGTCACTTGAGCCTCTGTGTGTTATCAGTTGAGCATTTGTGTGTCTGCAGCTTCTTCCTGGAGGAAAATCAACCCAAATCATCTTTAAAGAATAACCCAGGGAGCAGTTCCCTGGCTGCTCATTATCCCAAGAATCAGAACAGCTGAATTTCAGAACATTCCTGCATCCTCAGCATTGGTGTATTAAATTCAGGCAATTTCACTCTTAGTTTAAAAATATCTCTGAGGCACTGCAGGAAAACTGCAGAGAGCTGAGTTTCCAAGAGGTGTTTTCTCCCAGGTGACACGGCTGACTCGAGTCTAGCTGAATCCTGAGTGAATCCTTCCCAAAACCCCCACTTGGGATTGTTCTCAGAGCTAAAGAGAAAACTCCCAACAATCCCCCCAGTCTTGGTTGGAAAGACAGGTGTCTGCCAAGAAAGGCAGGAGCCTCTCTTGAAATGGAGAATGGAAACCCCCTCCCTCCAAATTATTATAATTTTGAAATTCAGGGGCTCTCAGGCAAAGCTATGGGAATAGGAATAACAGTTCTTTACTAGGAAAATGAAAATAGCAATGCAGTATTGCAGAGAACAAACCCAGAGCAGGGGCAGAGGGAGAATCCAAGGTGCCCCCGTCAGTCAGTCAGGGTTGGTGCAGTCCCATTCCATGGTGGCTGCATCCTCCTGCAGTGACAGATGTGGTTCTGCTGGAGCAGGGCTCCTGCACAAGGTGCAGTTTTCCTCCAAAGCTGCAGGGATGATGTGCAAGGCTCTGGTTTTCCTCTGGGATGCAGTGGGAAAAGGCTGCTCTGCTGTTCCAAATCTCCCCTTTGATCTGGGTAGGAAATGCTCGGCTCCTGCCCTGGCTGGAGCATCTCCCAATGGGATGATGGAATTTGATCAGCCCTGCCCTGGGACTGCATGGCCATGAACAGGAGAGATCTCCTGGAGGGAGGATGGGCTGTGGGCAAGATAAAGAACACTGCAACAGCTGGGTGAACAGCTGGGCCATTAGCAGAGAATATCTCCACAGAGATCAGGATCACTGCCCCAGCTGTTATCAACAGATGCTGATAGAATACAAACTTTTGGGCACATCCTGTGACCTAAGACATCCATGTCCATCCCTGGAGCTCTGGCAGCCTCGGGGCCGTGCCCATTCCCTGGGGAGCCTGGGCAGTGCCCAGCACCCTCTGGCTGAGGGAAGAACCTTTCCCTCATCTCCAGCCTGAGCCTGCCCTGGCCCAGCTCCAGCCCTTCCCTGGCTGCTGTCCCTGTCCCAGGGAGCAGAGATTGGAACTCATTGACTTGGGAAATCTGGGAGTTACAGCCCAGGTTCCAGTGGCAGCTGCACAGAAGTGATGACCAAACTCTGGGGTTCTGTTTTCTGTTTTTTGCACTGTCCCCATCTCTGCTGATGGGCCTGGACCTGAGGAAAATTTCTCACATCCCAAAATCCCAAAGAAAGGAGACAGAGCTGTGTTTGCTGGCTGTGCTGATGGGACACCCCATCAGGGTATCTCAAACACTTGGTGTTCTGTGGGAATTTGGGCTTCCAGGGCACCTCACTGGCCCCAGGCATGGCCTGAAATAGGGAATGGAAGGAACAGAGCTGGCAAATTCAGAAAAAGTGTGTTATAATGAATCTCTGATGAAATTTATGATGTTTATTCTGTTATTTTCCTCCTCCTTTCTTGTCCTTCACTCTGTGGTCTGGACGGCCACCTCAGAAGGTTTTGCTGTTAAAGCAACATAAGAAATCAATAAATACAAAACAATAATTCCCATTACCAAGTCCAGCTACTGTTCTAATTCCAGCCATGTGTCCCCAGGCCACCAAGGGCACAGGAGATTTGTTCTTCTACCAACCAGGCCAAGCTGTAAAGTTTTGGCTGTCCCAGAGCAATGAGAGCTGATGTATCAGAGTAGTTTAAAAAAATCTTGCTTAATGTGTTCTTTTGACATAAAAGGCTCGTTGAAGAGCTTTGAAAAATTCAGACAAAACAGCTCCTAGCAAGTCCAGGGCAAGAACAGACCTCAGGCATCACCAACTCAGCTCTTTGGTAGGTGAAGGTAAACAAAAATAACATAAATCTCTGTTTCAGAGGATGAATCATTTGTGCTGTTGGGTGAAATGCTGGTTGAAATCCAGGGATATCCAAAATTGTGGTTTCCCTTGTTTTAGCCCTCATTTACAAGAGAGTAAATTCCAGTCTTTCACTGCCTTAGATCAGCAGAAATTCTGGATTCAGGTGAGAAAACTTTTCTCCTGCCAGGTTCTGTTTGGGTCCAGTCTTGAGGAAAAATCCTGGCCCCTTCCCTGAAAAGTCAGAGAATTGCTGTGCTCCACACAGCTCCATGGAGGAGTTTGCTCCAGGTCACAGGGAACGAGTCTGTGCTGAGCCCTGATCCAGAGCCTCTCCCAAGGCAGTGCCAGAGCACATTCTGTTTTCCCAAGCTGGAGGCTGGGTGAGAATCCATGGCTAAATGTGCCAGCAGCTCCCCAGCCAGGGAATGGCCCTCCTGGGACTCCACAAAGCGAGTTTCTCATCATTAATTCCTGCACTGGGAAGTTGCACCATGATATGCACGAGGCCATGGAGGATATCCAAGAGCACAAAGTCCCTGATTCTGCTTTCTTCCCTGGAAATCACGAGGAAAACTGAATGAGGAGTTCTCCCATCCCTCTAAGGTTAATGGAGGAAGAATTTGAGCTTTGAGAGAACCAGAAGGGTCGTTTGAAGGCACAGAAAGTTCCTGCTTGCACTCTTGGAAATAGCATTCCCAAAAGAGACAACACTTCCCTGAAGATAAAGCAGCTCCCGAGGGGGAAAGCAGGACACTGAGTCCTGGGAGTGTTCTGCTCTCACCCCTTTAAACTCCTCCTGTCACTCCCCAGGGCCTGGGCACATTTCCACTCTTGTTCCTAAGTCCTTTTTCCTCTCCATTTTTTTCCTTTTGGATCACTTTTCCTGGCTTTTCTACCAGCTGGATGTGCCATCAGGCAGAAGTTTAGGATTTGTGAAATTGGCCACTCCACGTGTGCTGTGCTTGACTTCCCTGTGGCTCCCAGGGTTTTCCCAGGCCTGTCCCACACAGTCCTGGCCCAGCTGAGCTTTGCTTTGCCTCTCCCTGACGACTCCTCAGGGTTCCATAAGTGGTGCAGATTCAAAGTCTTGTGGGAATCAGATGGTCCCTGGTGAGCAAAGAGACACAGCAGGACATGGACTCAACATCCCTGGGGTGGCTCCAAGGAATCTGATGCTCCTCACATGGCCAAAAACACCAGGGCAGGGCCGAGGACTCAGCAGCACTCCCAGATCCAGGCCTTCCAAACAACTTCCAAGCAACTTCTTCAGAATAACTTAAGAGTTTCCTTCCAGGAAAACATTCCTGGGACAACCTGGCAGCTGCACCACCCAAGGAGGGGTAAAGTTCAATCACAGATTTTTCTTTTTTTCTTATGATTAATGCAAATTTTGTTTATAACTGAAATTCATTGGAGTTAACAATCCTGGAAAAACAAGGGCTCTTCCAAGACCTTTTTCCTTCTGCCCTGAGTTTCATTGTGAAGTGGGTACAAGTTCCTGTCCAAATCCCAGGGATGACCACCAGGCATCCAGGAAATAACTCCATGGTTGCAGCCAAACGAGCTTCAAATGACCTTGGTCAGCTGAAAACAATATCCCCCAAAATTATAATGCTGATAGGCAGGAGCACAGGAGAGAGCAAGAAAGACCACAGGCTGAGAGGTCCAAAAATGAGAAGGTTGAGGGAAGCATAAGAATTTCCAGGAAGGGTGGAGCAGGTGCTTCATGAGCAGGGCAGGACAAGACGTGACAATCGTGCAGAGAGAAGGCTGGAACGGAGATTTGGGGAAACAATCCAGTGATGGAGGATTCCTGGGCACAGAGAATTGCCTGGAATTCTGAGGCACAGAGGTCTCAGGAATTCCCAGCTAAGCCTGCTCTGATGGGTGGATGAAGGAAATGACATTTCAAGGCTTGTTTTCCTTGGTTTTCTGTTCCTCCCTGGTTTTGGCACAACCCAGGGAACACAGTTAATTATAGCCCTGGAGAGAATTGATTGTTGCTTTACCTTATTTGGTGGATAATGGCAAATCCTTCTTTGTGACAATGAGGAAACCTGGTCTGGGAGCTCTGGCTGCAGTTACTGATCCAAGCAACAGCCCAATCCAAGGATTTTGGGTTCTTCCCTGGTTCTCCATGTCCCCCAGTGAGGTCAATCCCCTTTTCCTGGACTTTACAGGGATTTTTTTCCCATGCAGCTCAACCCCACATTTCATCTCAGGGCACCTCTTGCTGTGCACAAATACAGCTTAGGTGAGAAAACCCATCAAAACTCACAACAGAAATTCAGATTTCAATGGAGTTCAAGATTCCCAAATGCAGGAATAGCAAGAACTGAGTGGCTTTGCAGGCTGGGAGAGCTCTGAATGCCAAGAAATCCTTGGGCTCCCTGCAGAGCTGCTGCAAGGTGAGAAAGAGCCACTGCAGGTGTCCAAGCCCATTTCCCAGGAATATGGCCTAGAAATTCCCTTCTTATCCCCCCAAAAACCCACACCTCAGCATAAGCCATCAAATTTAAGAGTTTTGGTTTAAAAAAAACTCAGGGTGAAATTCAGACAAGAAGAAATCAAGATATTCCTGGTGCAGAGATTCCTCATCCATCTTTTTTTTTTTTTTTTCCAGTGGGACAGGCAAAGAAGGGCTCCAGAGCTCCAGGAAAAGTTGGATGAGCAATTAAATTCCTGCTCAGAGCCTCAGTGAGATCTGTGTGACTCAGGAGCTATGAAGGCGTGAAATGAGATCAGAACCAACCCTGGAGCTCCCTGCCCTGCCCAAGGCCCATCTTTGCTTCCCTGTGAAGCTCCAAGTGGGATCTCGCTGGCTGGATGTGCTCCCCTTGGCACAGTGCCACCACTGGGATCAGCCCTCCAGTCCCTCATCACTTCCAGATCATTAAATTATTTCTCTCTAACCCAATTAGCCACGTAAGCACAGAACAGTCCGTGGGATACTTGAGCAGGAGGCTCCATATCCATATCCTGATGCTCAGAGCATCCCTGGGGAGGGGCAGGCAAACAGAGAGTTGTTCTTGCCATGGCATCACCTTAAAGATCTTAAAGACTCAGGTCATTTGTCATAAATTCCATGTTTTCTCCATTTCCAAGGAGTCTTCTCCTCTGTTGTCTGGGTGAAAGGCAAACACCACATTTTTGTTGAGCTTGAAAGGCACTTGCTCCCCGTGGGGTCAGCAGGGTGGGGCAGGTGTCCAGGTGCTTACAGAGGGCATCGAATCCCACAGCTTTGGCTGGAAACAGCCTGGAACTCATTGGAACCAGGCTGGAGAAGGAGCCTGGGGGTTTCTCCATCCCCTTGTGCCATCAGGGAGCTCCAAAACCCCTTGTCCAGAGTCCAGGCTGAAGCACCTCAAAGGCTGGCCCAGCACCAGCTGGGCTGTCCTGAGCCATTCCTGGAATTCTCCTGCAGCCTTCAGCAAGGGAAGGCTTGCCCTGGCATGAATTCCAGTCAAGGAAAATATCCTGCAGCCCATAAGGGCTGGATCTGCTCCATGGGACTGCTCCAGGGGCACATCTCAGCCCTCAGAGGCTTCCCAGGGCCTTTTCCAGGGATCTCACACCAGAAACAACCCCAGACCCTGTGGAAAGGGGTTTTAACCCTTTAAGTGCAGCAGAAATAAGATGCACAGCTACATGGTCGTTTCTCATGACAGGAAGAAAGAGCCAAGTTTATTCAGAAACACCCTTGGTTTTATAGCAAGATGTGTTGGTTTGAAAGTAAAACCAGTGCGAGACTCCAAGTCAGTAATACAATTTAATAGGAGAAAAGAGAAAAAAATAAAATACATGCAATAATATAAAAGAAACAACCACCAACACAGTCAGAAATACAACCTGACACCCTGTCAGTCAGGGTGTTGGTAGCAGTCTGTATAAATGGTGGCTGCAGTCCTGGATGACAGATGTGGTTCAGTTGAAGCAGTGCTCCTGTAGAAGGTGCAGTTTTCCTCCGAAGGTCCAGCCATGATGTGGAAATGATCCGACTTTCCTCTGGGATCCAGTAGAAAGGTCTGCCCTCGGGTCCCAAACCCCAGTTTTTTATCTAGGTAGGAAAGGCTTGGCTCCTGCCCCTGGCTGGGGCATCTCCCTTATCAGTCACACAATAGGACTGAATGGCCCATTAACAGAATATATCTTCTGGAGGAAGGGTGGGTTGTGAATAGATAACGATGATCATCCCCCCATCTTATCAGATGTCCCATCAGCAGAGGATATCTCCCACAGAGATAAGGATCACCACCCCTCCTACATTTCAACAGATGGTGATAGAATAATCATTTTTGCATTGTACCCCAGGGCACAAGAGTAGAGAAAAGGTGATTGGTTCAGAGAGAAGACACCCCATTGCCAGTGCCTGGGCACACACCACAACAGGTGTTCTATCTAACAAGATATTAATTACTTTTTATTTTGACCAAAGGATCACCCTGAGAGAAATTCTCCCTGGCCTTGAGCTGGACCAGCTCATGGGCTGGGAACAGAGCTGAGAAGCTCCAGCCTGGAATATTTTTCAGGCTGTAATTTTCTTACTTTCTCAAGATGTGTCCCACATGTGAGGTACAAGGAAGCAGCACAAGACATTTTCCCTACCTGAGTTTCACTGGTTTTAATTTGTCCCAGAGCTTTCCTGCCCTTCCCATATTCTCTGGGATCCTGTTCAAGTTCCAAATGCACCCCACGTCCCACAACCCACCCCACTTTGCTGGAGCTGGCACCAGGTCTCCACATTTCCCTGCCTTGTTCCCAGGTCTCTGCAGTCCTTCCTCTGACCCTCTTCCTCTCCCAGAGGATCTTTCAGGTGATGACAGCAGAGGGAAATAAAGGGGAAGAGCTCCCAGCCTGAGCCAGGAGTGGCTGGGAAACCTCTAAGCACAACTGGGATGCTGAAAATCTACATGGATTCAAAAGACAACAGGTAAAAATTCTCAAAAATAAATGTTTTTAAGGTTGCTGTCTGCAAAATCCCCCCTTTAACTTCGAAAAACCTCGAGAAACACCTAGAGGTAGCACTCAGGGCTCTGGTTTGGTTGGTAGTTGGTGTTTGGTCAGCTTTGGAGGTCTTTTCCAACCTAAATGATTCTCTGATTCCATCCCAGCACATCCCAGAGGCACAAACGTGTGGGGAAATGAATCTGGGGAACCATCTCCCTCCTCTCCCTGCTCACCAGCTGAGCACCCACAGCTGCCTGGGAAGAATTCCAGTCAAGGAAAACATCCTGCAGTCCATAAATGCTGGATCTGGTCCAGCACCCTGCTGCAGGACCCTTGATCTGACCCCAAACTGCTTTTGCTGTGCTCTGAAGGAAAATTACACCCACCAGAGGGTTTGTGAGGAGCCAGCGCTGCTCTCAACAGCCGCAGGCTGGTGCTTAATGAGCTTTCAGCTGATTGTTACTGAGTGGAGAGGCACAATTAAAGCCCATTAGCTGCCATGACATCACCAGCTCGGAGGAAACTGTGCCGGGCAGGAAGGAGGCAGGACAACCATGAAATTATGGCCGTGGAATGAGTTAAAATCATTGAGTTACAGCCATGGAATGAGTGAATTAGAGCCGTGGAGTTAAAACCATGGAATTGCAGCCATGGAATGAGTTACAACTGTGCTGTTGTTACAGCCATGGAGTTGTAGCCATGGAATTGTTACAGCATGGAATTACAGCCATGGAGTGAATTAAAATCACTGAGTTACGATCATGGATTTACAGCCATGGAGTTGTTACAGCCATGGAATGAGTTAAAATCATTGAGTTACAGCTGTGGGGTTATAGCCATGGAGTTACAACAATGGAATGAGTTACAGCCATGGAGTGAGTTAAACCCTGGAGTTACAACCATGGAAGTAGAGCCCTGCAGTTGTTACAGCCATGGAATGAGTTACATCCATGGAATTACAGCCATGGAGTGAGTTAAAGCCACGGAGTTACAGCTGTGGAATGATTTACTACCATGAAGTTACAGCCATGGGGTTACACCTGTGGAATTGCAGCCATGGAGTGAGTTACAGCCATGGAGTTACAACCATGGGGTTCCAGCTGTGAAATGAGTTAAAAACATTGAGTCCCAGCCATAGAATTACAGCCCTGGAATGTGTTATATCCATGGAGTTGATACAGCCATGGAGCAGTTACAGTCATGGAATGAGTTACAACTGTCTCTTGGTTGGAAAGACAGGTGTCTGCCAAGAAAGGCAGGAGCCTCTCTTGAAATGGAGAATGGAAACCCCCTCCCTCCAAATTATTATAATTTTGAAATTCAGGGGCTCTCAGGCAAAGAGATGGGAATAGGAATAACAGTTCTTTACAAGGAAAATGAAAATAGCAATGCAGTATTGCAGAGAACAAACCCAGAGCAGGGGCAGAGGGAGAATCCAAGGTGCCCCCGTCAGTCAGGCAGGGTTGGTGCAGTCCCATTCCATGGTGGCTGCATCCTCCTGCAGTGACAGATGTGGTTCTGCTGGAGCAGGGCTCCTGCACAAGGTGCAGTTTTCCTCCAAAGCTGCAGGGATGATGTGCAAGGCTCTGGTTTTCCTCTGGGATGCAGTGGGAAAAGGCTGCTCTGCTGTTCCAAATCTCCCCTTTGATCTGGGTAGGAAATGCTCGGCTCCTGCCCTGGCTGGAGCATCTCCCAATGGGATGATGGAATTTGATCAGCCCTGCCCTGGGACTGCATGGCCATGGACAGGAGAGATCTCCTGGAGGGAGGATGGGCTGTGGGGAAGATAAAGAACATTGTCTCACCTGATTTTTAACAGCTGGCCCATTAACAGGAGAGATCTCCTGGAGGGAGGATGGGCTGTGGGCAAGATAAAGAACACTGCAACAGCTGGGTGAACAGATGGGCCATTAGCAGAGAATATCTCCACAGAGATAAGGATCACTGCCCCAGCTGTTATCAACAGATGCTGATAGAATACAAACTTTTGGGCACATCCTGTACTGCAGCCTAAGACAAACTGAGGAGTCACAGCCATGGAATACAGCCCTGCAATTTTTACAGCCATGGAGCTACAGCCATAGAATGAGTTAAAACTGAGGAGTCACAGCCATGGAATTGTTACAGCCATGGAATTACAGCCCTGCAGTTGTTAGAGCCACAGTTACCTGACAGGATGACCAGGGAAACTCCAGGCCCTGGAGGAGATTTCTGTTTGTGCAAGGGGTCAGTAACAGCCCATTTCCAACCTCAAACTTCTTATTTTTCACAAATGTGCTCAGATTCACCATCAGTCAGCAGCAAATAAAGGATATTAAAAGGTGTCCACAGGAAGGTCACAAAGATGGTGAAGGGTCAGGAAGGGCCACAGGAGGAGCAGCTGAGGGCACTGGGTGTGTGCAGCTGGAGCAGAGCACACTGAGGGCAGAGCTCAGGGATCTGCAGCTCCTCCCGAGGGGCAGCTCCGATCTCTGCTCCCTGGGACAGGGACAGCAGCCAGGGAAGGGCTGGAGCTGGGCCAGGGCAGGCTCAGGCTGGAGATGAGGGAAAGGTTCTTCCCTCAGCCAGAGGGTGCTGGGCACTGCCCAGGCTCCCCAGGGAATGGGCACGGCCCCGAGGCTGCCAGAGCTCCAGGGATGGACAGGGGGGATTGCTGGGGGGTCCTGGAATCCAGGAACCTTGTGGATCCTTCCAGCTGAGGATATTCTGTGATTCTGTAACCTCTGACATCTCAGGGACCTTGTTATGCTTTTCATCCCTGCTGCAAGTGCCTCAGCCCATCACTCCTGAGGGGACTGGAGTAGATAAAACAGTGCAAGGTGTCTCCTGGATGGAGCAAAGCCAGGTTCCCTCGGGGTGACCAGGACAGTGCCCAACTGCTCTTTGTCAGCCCCAGCACCCCACTGGTGGCCACCCTGATCTGCCTCAGCCCTGAGTAAGCAGCAGCAGGGAGACCCTCTGAGATCTCCTGAACCCTGGCTGTTCCCTGTCGCTGCTAAATGGAGCTGGTTTTCCCTGGGATCACATTTCCCTGGAGCAGGGGGGACAGTGCTGCCTGAGCATGCCCTGGGGATCCCTCCACAGACTGCTGGAGCTGCTGGAGTTTGGGAGCTGGAGCTGTTTGGAGTTTGGGAGCTGCTGGAGCTATTGGAGTTTGGGAGCTGCTGGAGGTGTTTGGAGTTGTTTGGAGTTTGGGAGCTGCTGGAGGTGTTTGGAGTTGTTTGGAGACTGGGAACTGCTGAAGCTGTTGTAGTTTAGGAGCTGCTGGAGCTGTTGGAGTTTGGGAGCTGCCAGGATTTCCAAGCAGCACCTTGGAACCTGAACTAGGGCACAGTCCCAGCTGTCCCAGTCAGGACAGACACAGGCACAGCACCACACAGGAGTCAGGGATTGCCTTAAAAAGCCATGGAGGCTTAGGAGAGGCTTTGGACTGGTTTTCCATGGATGCACACGGAATTCCTCAGTTCATTTGCATTGGGGAGCCGCTCTGCTGGCAGTGCACGTGGTGTTTTCAAATTCATTTTTGCAATTGTGAAAGTTCCTTCCCTTCCCTTCCCTTCCCTTCCCTTCCCTTCCCTTCCCTTCCCTTCCCTTCCCTTCCCTTCCCTTCCCTTCCCTTCCCTTCCCTTCCCTTCCCTTCCCTTCCCTTCCCTTCCCTTCCCTTCCCTTCCCTTCCCCAAGGAAAAAGGATGGAAGTTCGTCAATCCAGCAAAACCCAGGGCTGAGGGCAGCAAGCCAAGCCCCATGTAAATCCCAGGGAATTTCCCCTGGTTTCCATGGATTTCACCCCAAGGAATGATGCAGTTTCTTCCCTGCTGGGGGTGCAGATATTCCCATCCCTGATGGTTTTCCATCAGTCCCAGGGGAAGATTTGAAGCTTTTTGCAGGCAGAAAACAAACCCTTCCCAGCCCTCTCTGGGCCCAGGGAGGTGCAGTGTCTGGATTTCCAGGGCTCTGCTGGTCTCTGTGATCCCAGGGACAGAAATCCAGCCCTTTTCTTGCTCCCAGAACAGAAATCCACCCTTTTCTTGCTCCCAGAGACAGAAATCTGGCCTTTCCCTGATCCTGGGGGCAGAAATCCACTTTTTTTTTTTCTTCCAGGGCCAGAAATCTACCCTTTTCTTGCACCTGAAGGCAGAAATGCACCATTTCCTTTCCCCCAGGGGCAGGAATCCAGCACTTTTCTTGCTCCTGGGATAGAATTCCACCCCTTTTTTCACTCCTGGGGTCAAAATCCACTCTTTCCTTTCCCCCTGGGGCAGAATTCCACCCCTTTTCTTGCTCCCAGGGGCAGAAATCCAGCCCTTTTCTTGGAGCAGAAGATCTGCTGTCCCAGATCCTCTCCTGTGTAAAATCGATGCTCTCAAGGCAGGGCTGGAGACCTGAGCCTGCCAACTCTGGTTCCTCAATCTCGTTAACCACGGTGCCCTGTTTAAATCATTAATTACACTCTCAGCTGCCAGACAGGGGCCTCAGAAACCTTGGGCAGGGTGGATTTTTAAATGCAAGAGAATTCCTAGGTGGGAATAAGATTGCCTTGGTCTCAGGAAAAACCAATGGGATACTTGATAAATATTTTCCATCCTCTCCCAGCAGTGGGGTTTACTGCAGGTCCCTCATGCTCGTGCTCTGTGTGGGAGAGGAATCCAACATCCAGCCCTTCAGACACCCTCAGCTCCTGGCTGTGAAATTCCTGAAGAATTCCCAGGGCCCCATCCATCATGGAGAAACTCTGCCTGGTCGCCTTGCACAGATCCATGAGGATTTCACGCAGGAAAATGTTGTAAATCCTCTTCCCACAGAGCCCTGCCTGGCTCTGGAGGGTGGATTTAACCCCAAATCTGTCCCATTCCATCGGGATAATTCTGATCCACGAGCTGCCTTGCTTTTTTGGGAAGGCATTCCATGACTCTGGCACAGATCAGTCTCTGTTGGACAGTCAGGACCATCCATCTCCCAGAGCTAAAGAAACCAGACAAAATTCCTTAAAACCCAAATTCTTCCCAGATGCACAAAGCACAAAATTAGAAAACCACACTTCTTGGAAAGCTGGAGGGAAGGGCAGCTTCCCCCAGAGAAGGGCTCCTGTTCCACGTGAGTGGAGTCAGAAGGAAATGGAATTATCTGATAGGAAAAGACCTTCAGGAAAGCAGAGGCTGTGGGAACATCACGATGGAGCAGCCCAGCTCTGCCATGGATGACTTGGAAGGGCTGTTTTTTTTTCTGCCTTCCAGCATCCTCACCTCTGTCCCTGTGCAGGAAATCCCAGGTGTAACCCGTGGACAGTGGGATTCTGGGATCCAGAATGGGAATGCAGAGGGACAAACTCCTTTCCCTGGAAAGGAAAGGCAGGAAAGAGAGCCCTGAGTCCCCTGGAGCTGTGATGGTCTCACCTGTGCTGAGCTGGGGACACTGCTGGGACACGTGGCAGATGTCCTGCAGCCCAGTGCCACCTCCCCTTGGCCACCTCCTGTCCCCTTGGAGTGCCACACATGAACCTCTGGTTTCTCTGGCTGTTTTCCCCATTTTAGACTGGAATAATGGGAGAGGTGCCATGGAAATGCTGGAACTGCCTGCCCTGAGCAGTGACATGGGGCCATGGAGTGAGAAACTGCCCTGGGTGTGGCCATGCTCTAAATAAAGTCATTTATTCAAGTTTATTTATTCAAGTCCCTTCTTTGGACACCTTCCACCAAAATCCCAGTGCTCCCCAGTGACTCCTGCAGCTCCTCTTGCTGTGCTGGGTGGGAGAACCTCAGTCTTCAAAAACCAGGCTGCTGATATTGAAGAGAAATTTTATATTTCAGCTCTGTTTTTCAGAGTTATGAAGAGTTAATGGCTCAAAGATGTCCTGCCCCCCTCACAGCTGTGTCTGCTTTGGCCAGGTTTGATGAGCTCACCTGAGCATGGCCTTGGAGATCCTTTATGGGGAGGTTTGGCCCAGTTGGATTCTATCAAAAACACCAACAAACAATTCCCCCTTGCTTATTAACACTTTGTAAATTTATTAACACTCTGTAAAATGTCTATAAATGGAACCTTAATGTACAGCATGGCCTGGGGCGGCCCCTAAATAAAAAGGCATCCAGAGTCACCTCCCCAAGCCTCAGCAGTGGTTTTGTGAGGCTGTGGCAGGAGGCCAGATGTTGTCAGGGCAGCTCTGGCTTTGCTCTGGTGTGCAGCACAAAGGTGGATGAATTCTGTTTCCTTTCTGAATTAGAAAATATTTTGGATTTCAGGAGAGGCTTTGGAACCCCAGGTTTTGTGATGGACCAGCCAGGGCTGCCTTTGCTCAGCTCTGTTGGGTTTGGAACCTCTCCCACACCTTCACCTGGAGTTTTCTCTCACCCTGGAGCTGCAGTGGGACCCGAGAGAGCTGAGGCTGCAGGGCTGAGCTCAGGGCTGGTTCCAGGAGTTCAGGGGAGCTGGGGATGCAGGGCTGAGCTCAGGGCTGGTTCCAGGAGCTCAGGGCTGGTTCCAGGAGTTCAGGGGAGCTGAGGCTGCAGGGCTGAGCTCAGGGCTGGTTCCAGGAGCTCAGGGGAGCTGGGGCTGCAGGGCTGAGCTCAGGGCTGGTTCCAGGAGCTCAGGGCTGGTTCCAGGAGCTCAGGGGAGCTGGGGATGCAGGGCTGAGCTCAGGGCTGGTTCCAGGAGCTCAGGGGAGCTGGGGCTGCAGGGCTGAGCTCAGGGCTGGTTCCAGGAGCTCAGGGGAGCTGAGGCTGCAGGGCTGAGCTCAGGGCTGGTTCCAGGAGTTCAGGGGAGTTGGGGATGCAGGGCTGAGCTCAGGGCTGGTTCCAGGGGTTCAGGGGAGCTCTGAGAGCTGCATAAGCTGAACCCAAGTTACAAAACCACGGGATTGCAGCTGGGCTTCAGCTCTGGATATTGGCATTTCCTTCCCATCCAGCCCCAGTCTGCAAAGGTCTGGGCTGCATGGCCTGGGAGGGTTTTGGGCGCTGTGGGAATGCTCGGCTGCAGAGGAGATGAAGAGTTCAGTCCCTCTCACTTCCCCTGAAATCCCAGCCCGGAGCTCTCTCGTGAGTGTGAGCACGCAGGCAGTGTTTGCTGGGAGCACTGGGCTCTCCTTCCCAATCCACTGGGATTTTACCAGTTTATCCCTCTGGAAAACAGGCAGCAGAGGCTGATCTGCTGGAGGAGAAGCATCTCAAAGTTCCAGTTCAAATATTCGCCATCTTTTATTTTTCCTTCATCTCTCTTGTTCAGTTCTGTCCATCTCCTGGTATTTCCAACTCTCTAATTCCATCTACTCAGTGCTGGGTTTTATTAAAATATTCCCAGGGGGTTGATATGACCGGACTGAGGATGAAAAAGCACCCAGTGATTACCCAAAGGTGAAGCATTTTTGGGTTTCAATGTGAAGCAGGGAATTGTTTCTATTTATAGGGAAAACAGCACACAGGCCCTAAACAGGGCTTGGCAAATTCACATTCCCAGGGTTTCTCCTTCCCTGCCAGCATTTCACATGGACACAACCCTGTAATTCAGGAACTTGGTGACCCTGCACGTTTCCTTTTCTTTGCCATCCTTTTGCCCTCTTGTTCCAAGAGCAGGAATTTCCTGCCAGTGCCTGCAGAGCCGAGCCAGCCACGAGCACTCCCAGTGTTTGCACAGATTCCACCTCTCCAGACCCAGCTTCTCCCTGTTCCTTTCTCTTTCCCATTTTGTTTCCCTCAGCCATTCCCAGCAGCCCTTCCTTGCACAGCAGCGACTGCACCGCTACATTAACAATTAATAACAGAGCAGCAACGAGGAGAAAAGTGGACAATAAATTAGCTTTAATTGGACAGGAATGTTGCCAGGTATCCTCCTGCCCGTTTTCCATCCGGGCTCAGCCAGCCTCCCACCCTTTGAGCTCCAGGATGCTCCTCTTGGATGTTGACTCCAAGGATTTTGGTGTCATCCACGCACTGGGTCAAGGCTGAACCATCACAGGACGCACCTGACAGAGCTCAGGAGCACAGGGAAGGTTTTTATTGCCATGGAAATGTGAAGAAGCGTCTGGAAACCTTGAAACCAGCCCAGGCTGGGCTCCAGTTCCTGCAGCAGGAAGTGTCTCCAGTTGGGAAGAGGCAGATGGTCCAAAACCCTGACAGCAACAGCTCTGTGGGCTCCAGCCTGGAGCACAAACCCTGAGAGGTGCCCAAAGCTCCCTGAGAGAGGCAGAGCAGCCTGGCACCAAACCTGGGACTGGAGCCCCCCCTTCCAGTGTCACAGTCAGACCCTGACCTGGGGGATGCAGCCTTGACCCAGACATGGCTGGAGCCCAAATTCTCAATCAGAGAAATTAATCCCAGACTCAGTAAAGCTCAAACCTCACCTCATTTCATTGCTGGGTGTTTTTGTGGAGTCATGGAATGGTTTGGGTTGGGAGGGACATTAGAGATCACCCAGGGACACCTCCCACTGTCCCAGGTGCTCCCAGCCCCAATGTCCAGCCTGGCCTTGGGCACTGCCAGGGATCCAGGGGCAGCCACAGCTGCTCTGGCAATTCCATGGCAGCCCCTGCCCACCCTGCCAGGGAACAATTCCTTCCCCAGATCCCATCCAGCCCTGCCCTCTGGCACTGGAAGCCATTCCCTGTGTGCTGTCCCTCCATGCCTTGTCCCCAGTCCAGCTCTCCTGTCACCTTCCAGGCACTGCAAGGCCACAATTATTTTGCCCCAAAGCTTCTCTTCTCCAGGCTCAACAACCCATAGTCTCTCAGTCTTTCCCAAACCCCTCATCAAGAACCTCCACTGCCAAAATCCGAGCTCCCGGCTACCTGGGCTACAGGAAAATCCCACCTTGGAATTCACTCCAGGCAGTACCAGCACTGGAATGTGAGCACAGCACGTGGATTTGCTCGGATACAAATCTGTGTTCCCACCACAAGAGCCTTTAAAATATCATCCCTGTTTGTGTGCGAGATTTCCCCTCTAAGAAAAGCGTCTCAGGCTCTGCCCCTTTCGATCTGTCCCTTCTTTCCTTCCTCACTTCCAAGGTCCCATCTGTGAGCTGGGAGCAATTAGGAGTAATTAGCACGCTTATCAAGCCCCTCATTAGCACTTCTTTAGGATGGGAAACGGCCTTGAGCAGCTTCTGGAAAATATCTTCACCTATATCCTGCCTGAATCATCCTTACAGATTTCAAATGCCGGGCTTTCAGAGGAGCGGGGTAATGATGCCACGGGTGTCTTGGAAAGGAGGAATTCCATAGGAAAACGGGCAAAGTGCTCAATTCCAAGCGGCGTGTTTGGATCAGGCCCCATCAGCTCCTATTTTATACCCTCTTGTCAAAAAATGACCTTTTCGTTCCCTGGAACTGACAAAGGGAGGGCAAGAAATGGAAGTCCCCCAGTGAAATCTCTGCAGGAGGAGGAAAACAACGAGCATTTCTTGGAAATCCCTCACTTCCCTCATTCCCATAATTGCCCGGTGCAGAATTGCTGGGTTTTTCTCTCTAGTCAGGCATTTTCCCTGGGTTATAAATACATTATAAAAGTACCAGATCATGAAGTTTACAAGTGGTGTGAGGGCTGAGTTGCTGTGTAATTACCCCCGATTTGCTCTCGGGCATTGCTGTCTTCAGCTCTTATCCTGCAGGATCTGGTGGGCAGCAGAAACAGCCAGAAAAAGAAAAATAAAAGCAAAAAAAAAGGAGTTATCCTGGTATTTGGTGGCTTAATTCCAACATAAATCCTGCTCAGGAGAGCTGGAATGCTGTGGGACAGAGTGAAAATCCCCTGGTTTTCACATCCAAACACCCCAAACCACCAAAGTTTCCCATCCTCAGCTCGAAACCTCAGAGATTCTGCAGCCAAGAATGGCACAACTTACAAATGGGAATTCCAAGCAGGAACTGCTGTGGGAAGACAGGCCAGGAAAGGGAAAAATGAAATATTTTCAACTGGAGAAACGAGCAGAAGCTTTGCTGCTGAAGACAGGGATCATATTTGCTGTTGTCTGGACCAAAAACACCACTCAGCACTCGCTCCTTTAAAACAGCTCAGTGCTGTTGAGGCAGGGGCAAAAAAAAAGCCAAAAATCCCCAATTTTAGCCCTGTTCTGCCCTCCCTGCACCCAGGGACACACGAAGTCCCCTCAATGTCCCCTTAATGTCCCCTCTCACAGCCCCTCATGTCCTGATAATTCTGTTTCATCAGCTGCTTTCTTAAATAAACCCAAGCCCACCTCCCAGCAGAATTCCCATTTGGAATTTCACGCAGTGTTTTGGTGAAGTTGTGACAGGCAGAGCTTTACAATTCCGGCCACGGGGATGCCACCAGCTCTGTCCCGGATAAATTGGGGTCAGCACACCTTTGATGAATTATTATGGGCTGCATCCATAGGAAAAGCCACATCAGAGATCTCCAAAGTGCCATTAACCAACAAAATGACCCCGAAATCAAAATCCAGCCCAGCACGCCCCACTGATGAAGCATCTATTAAAGGAAAGAAACTTTTAATTAAGGACAGAATCTGGGGGCTGGTGGAGCTGATCCTGCAGCAGCAATGAGCCAAGAAATCCTTAATTTTCCTGGGTTTCCAGGCTGTCACTTCAGTGGGACATTAGCACATCTTGGAGTGCTCCCAGCAGATAAAGGGATGCGAGCTCAGCCTTAATTCCTTGGCTAAACTGTGGCCTTAGAACGATGTTCCTGGGAGAAAAGAAGGATGCTGGGCTGGGAAAGCAGCAGGATCCTTTTGATGTCCTCCAAAGGCACCCCACGGAGGGGAGGGTCTATTAGGATTGAAGTATTAGGGCTGTTATGGGGCCGGAGTAGCTCGGGTTTGGGCTTAATGAGACCTTTTAAATGAAAAAAAAAAAACTGCTCAGATTCCCATTTTCTGTCACAGAGGGCGGAAAGAGCCCTGTGAAGCATCATTTTAGGGCTGCAGAAGAGGATTTCATCCTTCCTCAACTGCACTTTTAGGGCTCTCCAGCGTGAGGAAACGCCGCTATTTTTATTTATGCTTTTAACAACGGGGCCTTGGGGAACGGGGCCATTTTTCAACAACACAACGTTTGCAACCCTTTGCAAATTTGTGAGGCTCCCACAAATCAATTCTGTGCAGATCCTGGGGGGAGGAGGCACAAAAAGAATCCTGTTTCCTCACACTCAAACCATTTTCTCCCCAAAGATTTGGGATGTGCATCCTCAGCGCCCTGCCCTCGCTCTGGGGTCGTGTTTTGGGGCCAGGAGGTTTGTAGGGTCGTGGAATATAGTCGTGATTTCGGTTTGGAATCCCTGTTCTTGATGGGGGCTGCTGGGAATTATTGCATTTTATCTTCTTTTCTCTCTTCTGCCAGAGTTGGGATTGAATGCACAAGAGATGGAATTTCATGTTCGGACTCAGATGTTTATTAATTCTTATCTATGTTACAGTGAGTGCTACAGCACTTCTAGCTAACAGGCTAAAAAAGGTGAAATGGCAATGTATCTCTCTTGTTACAATGTTTTTTAAGGTTTAATTGTCTAATTAAAAGCTAACACCTAAATTATTTTTATTTTTGAACCAATGACCAAACACCCGTGACCCACAGTGCAGCATTTTCTATCCAATTACAAAAGTACCACCTAGACCCAAAAGAAGAGGGTGAAAAAGAAACCTCTGCCCTAAAACCTCCATCTTGCTCTCTATATATTGCTACATTCCAAAACCCCAAATTCCAAACCCTTTTCCATGTGACATCACAAACTTCTATTCCAACTACACACCAGTGATTCAAATTCTACTGTTCAATTTTGGAAGCTGCCTTGGGTTGTAATTTGACCAGGGCTGTGTATTTTATCAGCATCCGTTAAAAACCAGCCGGGGCAGTGATCCTTATCTCTGTGGAGATATTTTCTGATAATGGGTCAGCGATCCTTATCTCTGTGGAGATATTTTCTGATAATGGGTCAGCTGTTAGAAACAGCTGGGGCAGTGATCCTGATCTCCATGGGAGATATTCTCTGCTAATGGCCCATCTGTTCACCCAGCTGTTGCAGTGTTCTTTATCTTTCCCACAGCCAATCCTCCCTCCAGGAGATATCTCCTGTTAATGGGCCATTGCATAACTGATAACATTCCATCATCCCATTGGGAGATGCTCCAGCCAGGGGGAGGAGCCAAGCATTTCCTACCTGGGTAAAATCTGAGATTTGGAACAGCAGAGCAGCCTTTTCCCACTGGATTCCAGAGGAAAATTGGACCTTTCTACATCATCACTGGACCTTCGGAGGAAAACTGCTACACAACAGAAAACGCCTGGGCCAAGACCTCGACATCCTCTGAGTCTAGAGAGAGAATCTGTCCCATCCCCAAAAATTATGGATGGATCAATGGATGGGTCGATGGATCCAGGGATGGAGGGAGGGATGGATCCAGGGATGGAGGGATGGATGGAGGGAAGGATGGATCCAGGGATGGAGGGATGGATGGAGGGAGGGATGGATCCAGGGATGGAGGGATGGATGGAGGAAAGGATGGATCCAGGGATGGAGGGAGGGATGGATCCATGGATAGAGGGAGGGATGGAGGGAGGGATGGAGGGATGGATAGAGGGAGGGATGGATCCACGGATGGAGGGAGGGATGGATCCACGGATGGAGGGATGGATGGAGGGAAGGATGGATCCAGGGATGGAGGGATGGATGGAGGGAGGGATGGATCCAGGGATGGAGGGAGGGATGGAGAGAGGGATGGATCCATGGATAGAGAGAGGGATGGATCCATGGATAGAGGGAGGGATGGATCCATGGATAGAGGGAGGGATGGAGGGAGGGATGGATCCAGGGATGGAGGGATGGATGGAGGGAGGGATGGAGGGAGGGATGGATCCAGGGATGGAGGGAGGGATGGAGAGAGGGATGGATCCATGGATAGAGAGAGGGATGGATCCATGGATAGAGGGAGGGATGGATCCATGGATAGAGGGAGGGATGGAGGGAGGGATGGATCCAGGGATGGAGGGATGGATGGAGGGAGGGATGGATCCAGGGATGGAGGGATGGATGGAGGGAGGGATGGATCCAGGGATGGAGGGAGGGATGGAGAGAGGGAGGGATCCATGGATAGAGGGAGGGATGGATCCACGGATGGAGGGAAGGATGGATCCAGGGATGGAGGGAGGGATGGAGAGAGGGATGGATCCATGGATAGAGGGAGGGATGGATCCACGGATGGAGGGATGGATGGAGGAAAGGATGGATCCATGGATAGAGGGAGGGATGGAGGGATGGATGGAGGGAAGGATGGATCCAGGGATGGAGGGATGGATGGAGGGAGGGATGGATCCACAGATGGAGGGATGGATGGAGGGAAGGATGGATCCAGGGATGGAGGGAAGGATGGATCCATGGATAGAGGGAGGGATGGATCCATGGATAGAGGGAGGGATGGATCCAGGGATGGATCCAGGGATGGAGGGAAGGATGGATCCAGGGATGGAGGGAAGGATGGATCCAGGGATGGAGGGAGGGATGGAGAGAGGGATGGATCCATGGATAGAGGGAGGGATGGATCCAGGGATGGAGGGATGGATGGAGGGAAGGATGGATCCAGGGATGGAGGGATGGATAGAGGGAGGGATGGATCCACGGATGGAGGGAGGGATGGATCCACGGATGGAGGGAGGGATGGAGGGAGGGATGGAGGAATGGATGGAGGCATGGATGGAGGAATGGATGGAGGAATGGATGGAGGAATGGATGGAGGCATGGATGGAGGAATGGATGGAGGCATGGATGGAGGAATGGATGGAGGAATGGATGGAGGAATGGATGGAGGAATGGATGGAGGAATGGATGGAGGCATGGATGGAGGAATGGATGGAGGAATGGATGGAGGGAGGGATGGAGGAATGGATGGAGGGAGTGATAGAGGGATGGATGGAGGAATGGATGGAGAGATGGATGGAGGGAGGGATGGATGGAAGGATGGAGTTATGGATAGAGGGATGGATGGAGGGATGGCTAGAGGGATGCATGGAGGGACGGAGGCGTAGATGGATGATGGATGATGTATGGATGGAGGGAGGGATAGGGGAATGGGTGGTGGAGGGATGGATAGATGGATGGATCCATGGATGGATGAATGGATGGATGGATGGATGGATGATGGATGTATGGATGCATGATGAAGGGATGGATGATGGATGGATGATGGGTGGATGATGGATGGTGGATGATGGATGGATGGATGGATGGATGATGGATGGATGGATGGATGGATGATGGATGGATGGATGGATGGATGGATGGATGATGGATGGATGGATGGATGGATCCATGGATGGATGGGGGATGGATGGGGGATGGATGGGGGATGTGTGGAAGGTGAACTCACTGCAGGATGAGATCCAAAGAGCTGCAGCTCCTGGGTGTGTGCTTTGCTCAGCCTCCCCTGATCTAAGGAATAATAAAAATATCTGTTATTGGAAATAAATATTGCCTTGGAAAATAAAACTATCCATTCATCCTGCAGATCTGGAAGAGATTTCCATGCAGCAGTGCCAGTGAGGATGGGCCATTCCCAGGGTTGCATTCCAGGGGCTCTGCACAGGCACTCTGGCATGGTGGGAGAGAGGAGAATTCCAGGTGAAATGTTGGTCCCATCCATCCCCACCCTGGAATTGTCCAACAGCCAGGATTTGTGGGATCTGAATGTACCAGCATCAACCTTTACCAATCCACGGATTAGGTGTTCCCATCTCCAGGAGGAGGAAGCACAGCTCAATGCTCCCATGGGCACAGGAGGATCAGTGCAATTCCTGAGGATTTGTGTGGGCAGAGCTGCCCTGGGCTCTGGGACAGCTTTGGCAGTGATGCTGCTCTGTGGGGAGGTTCCATCCCAATCCCTCATCCTGGGCCATCCCTGCTTTCCCCCACAGGAAATGAGGTTTGCTGTGTGCTGGCTGTTCCCAGGGATTTCAGGACAATGCTGAGGATGGATTTGGCTGCAGAAATGAAGCTGCAGAAGATTTTGGCTGCAGAAGTGAAGAGAAGGAAAGTGAAGATGAAGCTGGAGTGCTTAGCCAGGTTTTTACCCTTTTGTAGAGTTCCAGGATAACGGGGCCCTGTTTGGTTGGAAATGAGGAATCTGGACTAATATTTCAGAAATTATCATCTAATAAAATCAATTAATGACTTCATAAAACTGAATATTAAGTGGTATAATTATTAAGTTTCCTAAAATCCATGTACTTTCCCACCTCACCCTGATGTATGACGTGAGCACAGATGAGCTGCTCTGGGATTTTTATATTAGCTGAAACTGGAGAGGGCTGAGAACTTTCATGGAGGAAACCACAGGGAATTTCTCCACGTGGGGGTTGGGATTGATGATCCTTGGGGATATTCTGGGATTCTCTGAGTGATTTCCTTGCTGCTGTCCCCACAGCTCCAGCTGCAGCCAAGGGGCTGCACCAGCCTGGCCAGGGGCTGCTCAACCTGCAGATGGGGGAGAAAAAATTCCCAGCAGCTTGGAATTCCCCTGCACCCAGAGCTCTTTCCCTCAAGGATCTCGGTGTGTTCAGCCCTGGAGGGAGCTTTCCTCAGGGGAGCAGGAGAGCACAGATCTCCCAGCATTCCCATGGGAGAGAGGAACAGAGTTTTATCCTCAAACATTCCCATGGGTGAGGTTATCCTCACTGCAGGCAGCCCCAAATCCCCTGCACAGCCCGGAGCAGAGCTCTGCACGGGGACAGGAGTGCCAGGACACCCAGGGGTGCCAGGACACCCAGGGGTGCCAGGACAGCCCAGGACAGAGCTCAGCACCAGGACAGGGGTGTAGGACAGCCCAGGGGTGCCAGGCACTGCCAGGCTCCTCCCTGCCATTGGGGGTTGCCCCCTGGCTCCAGGGATTTGCTCCACAGCCGCCAGGGCAGGGGGAGCCCCTCCCTGCTGGCCCCATCGGTGTTTCCGTGCTGTCACAGATTTCTGCCCGAGTAATGAGTTTGGGGTTTTGCCCTGTGCGCTGCTGAGCAGATCTTATCCCTGACAGCCGCTCCATAAACCTTTGTAAGGTTCTGTGGATCCCATAAACCGGCACAGGCTGCTCCCGGAAATCTTGGCACAGCCCTCGGAGCACAGCGAGCTCGAGTTGTGCAAAACCCCAAACACAAACTGATGAAATCCGGCTGCAGCCCAGAGCAAAATCCTATTTCAGCTGCAGGGCTGAGCACAAGAATGAGGCAATCCTGCCCTGGTGACTCCTTTTGCAGCTGCTTCCAGAAAGTGTTTTCCCTTCCCTGGCCATAAAATTCCAATGTCACTGTAGAACGCAGCAGCTTTTCTTTGATTTTCATTATTGTCAAAAAGGACTTTTGCAGCAATTTCTTGGGGCCACTCCTGCAAGTGCTGTCCCAAGAGTGATGCCTGATTCCTTCACCTGAGGATATTTGCCCTGCTCAGGTGATTCCCCACCTGCAGAACTGGGATCCAACATCCAGTGGATGTGGAGCACCTAGAGAGTCCAGAGGAATGCAGGGAGCTGCTGCAGGGCTGGAGCCCCTCTGGAGCCCCTCTGGAGCCAGGCTGGGAGAGCTGGGGGTGCTCCCCTGGTGTCCTGGGGTACAATGCAAAAATGATTATTCTATCACCATCTGTTGAAATGTGGGAGGGGTGGTGATCCTTATCTCTGTGGGAGATATCCTCTGCTGATGGGACATCTGATAAGATAAGGGGGATGATCATCGTTATCTATTCACAACCCATCCTTCCTCCAGAAGATATATTCTGTTAATGGGCCATTAAGTCCTATTGTGTGACTGATAAGGGAGATGCCCCAACCAGGGGCAGGAGCCAAGCCTTTCCTACCTAGATAAAAAACTGGGGTTTGGGACCCGAGGGCAGACCTTTCCACTGGATCCCAGAGGAAAGTCGGACCTTTTCCACATCATGGCTGGATCTTTGGAGGAAAACTGCACCTTCTACAGGAGCACTGCTTCAACTGAACCACATCTGTCATCCAGGACTGCAGCCACCATTTAATGGGACTGCTACCAACACCCTGACTGACAGGGTGTCAGGTTGTATTTCTGACTGTGTCAGTGGTTGTTTCTTTTATATTATTGCATGTATTTTATTTTTTCTCTTTTCTCCTATTAAATTGTATTACTGACTTGGAGTCTCGCACTGGTTTTACTTTCAAACCAACACACCTGGAGAGGAGAAGGCTCCAGGGAGAGCTCAGAGCCCCTGGCAGGGCCTGAAGGGGCTCCAGGAGAGCTGGAGAGGGACTGGGGACAAGGCATGGAGGGACAGCACACAGGGAATGGCTTCCAGTGCCAGAGGGCAGGGCTGGATGGGATCTGGGGAAGGAATTGTTCCCTGGCAGGGTGGGCAGGGGCTGCCATGGAATTGCCAGAGCAGCTGTGGCTGCCCCTGGATCCCTGGCAGTGCCCAAGGCCAGGCTGGACATTGGGGCTGGGAGCACCTGGGACAGCGGGAGGGGTCCCTGGGGGTGGCACTGGGTGGGATTTAAGATCCCTCCCAACCCAAATCATTCCATGATAATTTTACTGGAAAAGGACCCTCTCCTTATTCCATCCCCCACAGCTGTTTCACTGATGCTGAGCTATCCCTGCATCCACTTCCTGACAATAAACAGGGAATTTCTCACTCTTCTGTTCCCATTCAGCCTCCAGAAGTTCCTGGAACACTTGCAGAGCCACCACAAATTTATGGGGCAGCCTCACATCGTAAAACCCGTCCGGAATCTTCATCTTTGAACAGCTTTCAGACCACAAGAATTTGAAATCTCGCTGTGCTGGAGCCTCAGGCAGCTATCAGGGCTCTGTGTTTTTTTTTTTTTCTCTCCTTTTTAAAAAGCTTGGTCAGAGTTTGAGGCACTTTTTTAGCCAGTTTAAATAGGGAGTTGAAGATAAAATTCCAGCCAAAATATGCTCTGTCTCTCCCTTCCCCAAAATAGGTTGGTTATTCCAAGGAAAAATGCTCTGTGTTAAAGAAGAGGGGCTGGGGAGGGAAATATTTTTTCCCCAGTCCCAGACTAAACACTGGAATTCAGTGAGATTATTCCTACAGAAATTCCTGTTAAAAATTAATGTGGAGAGAGAAGGGAATCTCAGAGGGTAAAGGACAATCAGGAATTCACCACTGTGAGGGAAGAGAGTGTTGGAACTGTTCCTTTAGGGGGAATATCTTTGCTTTGCAGGGTTTGCCAGGGATATCCTTATCAAATTCTTATCAGGAATTTGATCACTTTGTCACAAATATGTTATAGCCATGGATTGAGGGCTTGTGAGGTCTTCTTCCCTTCTGATTTTTATTCAGATAAAAGGAATTGAGGAAACACAGGGAGAACCTGGAGAAAAGCGTTAGATAGGGAAGAGGACAAGCTCTGCCTCCAGCCCCTTCTGCTTCACCCTCTGAGCTTTGAAGGGCCAGTGATTCCAAGAAATTGTTGGAATCAGGATTGTGACCCAGCCTTGGAGCTGGGAAGGTGCCCAGGGGTGGTTCCTGCCCTCTTTGAAGCCATCCTGGTCCACAGTGGAGCTGCTGGGAGACTCAGGCTTGCTGCTGAAGGGACCTCAGGGTAGTTCCCGTTGCTGTGGAATTTTGGGAGCTCAGGGAAGCATTTTCTGCCAGCCCTCGCTGGAGCTGCCCTGGTTCACATCCTGGGAGCCTCGGGATTGTTGGGATTTGGGGTGGCCAGGAAGGGCTGGGGGTCCCAAGGCAAAGCTTTGCAGCTTCCCCATCCACGGGGGAGCTCTGTGCCCATCCTGCCTCTCTCCAGCTGAGAGCTCAGGAGGAAAATGTGCACGGCCATTCCACAACCTTTTTTCCAAGAAAATAAATCTCTCCCTGTTCCCTCTCCCCTCTGTGGCTCTCAGAGCCATTTTCCCTGGGCTGGAATAAATTGGGATGTATTTCCAAGGATTCTGTGCTGGGCACATCCCATGGAGCAGAGCTTTGGGCTCATGGGGTCAGTGCTGGAAAAAACGAACAGAAAGTTGTTCTCCCTAGATTTCCTGCTGTGGGGCTGTTGGTGGGATAATTCTTGCTGCTGTGGAATTTTGGGAGTCAGGGAAGCGTTTTCTGCCAGCCAAATCCATTAAATAAACAGAATTTCTCCCTGAGAAATGGTCTGATAAACAAGGCAGGAGGAGGTGCAGCACAGACCACTTTAAATGGTGTTTGTTTTGCCAAACAAACCCCTTCTCTTCTTCAAAAGAAGGGGAAAAAAGAGGAAATTTTATATTTAGATTGTGGTGCAGATGCTTTTCATGAGGGTCCAAGGGGAAGAAAACATAAACTTGACTCTGATGCAGATTTTAAGTCTTGTGAAAAAAAAAAAGAAAAAAAGAGGGAGGTTTTTGAACAGTATAAACAAAACTGAAACCATTCTGCTTCCTGTGGTGTTAAAGATTCCTTGATAGCTGATGGAGCGTTAAATACTTCTGATAATCTCTCTTGATCTTTTAATTTTAGTTTTTAATGTTTAAATCTTACAGAACTCTGCCCAGGTAATTAACTCTGGATATTCCCTCAAATGCAAACATGACAAGAAAAAAATGAGGAGTTATTGGTGTATGGAACACCTAAAGTTAATCAAGCCTTGGACTTCTACCCTTTTTGACTCATGTCTGTCCCAAGATGTGACTTTAATTATTCATTAACACTTTTTAATTGCATTTATTACATCCTGCTCGTTAAAACTGCTGTGAAAATGGAACTGTCATGGAATTGTTAAAACCTGGATCCTGGCAGCTCCCTGAGCTGCTTCATCCTGGTAATCCCAAATCAGAGAGGATTTTGACTGGCTCTGAGATCTGGATTTCTCTGCCTGTTTAGGGCTGGGATTCTCACGTGGAGGGAATCATCTGGACCCTTCTTGGGCTGCTGGACTGTGCTGTGGTGCTTGCTCTCCTTCCTTGCAATACTTTTTGTCTTGTTTGGCCAAATTTCCCCAAATTTTGGCCCAATTTTCTTCCTGAGTTCCCTTCCTCACTGGTCCAAGAGCTTTTTTTTTGCTGAAAGCACAGGAGCAAACTTTGAATATCCATGCTGAAGGTCCTGGAGGAAAGAGGCTCCACCCTGTCCATGGATACAGGAGGATGAATTTAGGGACACAGCAGATGATTTGGTGACAGATCAGTTGGAATTGGTGACCTCAGAGATCTTTTCCAACCTGAATGGTTCCTGATTCCATGATTCCAGGACTCCATGATTCCAGGATTCCATGATCCCAAGAGCTGTTCTGTGCAGTTGATGCCAATGGTGTGAGAGGGACGAGTGTGGCATTGGCATCCCCACCCTGCTGGGGTGGTCCCTGCGGGTGTGGGGTCAGCCCCAGCACTGGGGACATCACTTGGTCTGTCCCCAGGAGTGGCTGCTCAGTGCTTGGACAAATTCTGCATTGGGCTGGGATCACTCAGAGCTGGGCATTTCCTCTTGTGGGCAGCTTTGGCCACTTCTGTTCTCTCTGGTGAGAGATAATCCCTGGAAGTGTTCAAATCCAGTTAGACTGGGCTTGGAGCAGCCTGGGACAGTGGGAGGTGTCCCTGCCATGGCAGGGGTGGTACTGGATGGGATTTAAGGTCACTTCCAACTCCAACCATTCTGGGATTCTATAACTGAGATTGGCAAGGTCACAGAATCACAGAGAAAGCTGAGCTGGGAGGGACCCACAGGGATCATGGATTGCAACCCCTGTCCCTGCCCAGACCCCCAACAATCCCCCCTGTCCATCCCTCGGGGCCGTGCCCATTCCCTGGGGAGCCTGGGCAGTGCCCAGCACCCTCTGGCTGAGGGAAGAACCTTTCCCTCATCTCCAGCCTGAGCCTGCCCTGGCCCAGCTCCAGCCCTTCCCTGGCTGCTGTCCCTGTCCCTGCTCTTCCCCTCACAAAAAGTTGTAACTCTGAGTCTCCCCTCAGCTCCTCTGTTCCAGCTGAACATTCCAAGCACTCTCAGCCCCTCCTCACTCCCCTTCTCCTCCAGACCCTTCCCTATCCTCATGTCGTCCTTTGTGTGCCACCCCATCCTAAACCCCTGTGTCTTGGGTTGCAAAACAGGATGTGACCAAAAGTTTGTATTCTATCAGCATCCACTGATAACAGCTGGGCCAGTGATCCTTATCTCTGTGGAGATATTCTCTGCTAATGGCCCATCTGTTCACCCAGCTGTTGCAGTGTTCTTTATCTTGCCCACAGCCCATCCTCCCTCCAGGAGATCTCTCCTGTTCATGGCCATGCAGTCCCAGGGCAGGGCTGATCAAATTCCATCATCCCATGGGGAGATGCTCCAGCCAGGGCAGGAGCCGAGCATTTCCTACCCAGATCAAAGGGGAGATTTGGAACAGCAGAGCAGCCTTTTCCCACTGGATCCCAGAGGAAAACCAGAGCCTTGCACATCATCCCTGCAGCTTTGGAGGAAAACTGCACCTTGTGCAGGAGCCCTGCTCCAGCAGAACCACATCTGTCACTGCAGGAGGATGCAGCCACCATGGAATGGGACTGCACCAACCCTGACTGACTGACGGGGGCACCTTGGATTCTCACTCTGCCCCTGCTCTGGGTTTGTTCTCTGCAATACTGCATTGCTATTGGAATTTTCCTAGTAAAGAACTGTTATTCCTATTCCCATCTCTTTGCCTGAGAGCCCCTGAATTTCAAAATGATAATAATTTGGAGGGAGGGGGTTTACATTCTCCATTTTAAAAAGAAGAGAGGCTCCTGCCTTTCTTGGCAGACACCTGTCAAGGGTAAAAAATATAATGGCTTTTCCTGGCCTTTCACATAACCAAAATAGCCGTCAAAAAGAAATTTCCTTTTCCCCTTTGAGCTTTGTCCCAAAAGTCCCTCTTTTCTGTGCTCTGTAATCAGATCAGAGCCACTTTCCGAGGCCATTGCTCCTGGTTTTTGCTCTGTACTCGAGTCTGATTAAACACAACTCCAGCTTGTCTCTTGTAAAGTCAAACCAGTTGACATCCATGGATTCCTCCTGGTTTTCCCCTCTATCCCATCCTCCTCCAAGGGATTGCAGAGCCTGCCTGGAGTCTGGGGTGCTGGGAAGCTTAAATGATGAATGACTGAATTTTGTCTTTGCAAAATTGTTCCTCTTCCTTAATACACAAAGGTATTTGCCCCCAGCCATTGCTGAGGGATACATTCCAAGGAATAAATGTTGCCCAAGTGCTGGGCTTCCATTTTTCCTGTTGGGATATAAACCAAAATCAGGACTTTTACAAAACAATCTGTTCACTTTAAAGACCACTTGGTTCTTTTCTCAAAAGGGTCATTTCCGAGGGAATTTCAGATTTGAACTGGCTGATTCCTTATTTTCCAATATTCTTGTGGGATGGATACTCCTGGATACAGAAGTGCTGCACTGCCATGGGCAGCAGGAACTCTGAGCTGTTCCTCTCTGGAGAATTCCAGTCCTTACCAGGAAATGGGAGCAACAGCAATGAAAATGTGGAATATTTTCCTGACCAGGCCATTTTTCTCTAGTGAGATTTCAACCCCTGCCTGCTGTGATGACTTTCAATCTCTGGATCTGTTGTGTCTGGATACCCTGGAGCTGAAATGTTCCTTAGCTCCTCTCCTAGGAGGGAATTTTGGATTTGCTTTGAATTTATTGACTCTGCTCTCTGGCTGGGAAGGCTCTGCAGCCACAGCTTGGCAAGGTGCTGCTGCTCAGGCTCCCCCAAATTCCTCAGGCTCCCCCAAATTCCCCCTCCCAGAGAAGGACCTGGATTTATCCAGCACCCCCTGGAATTCCTGAGGGAAAGCACGGCAGCAGCTCCAGAGTTCATGAGAATTCATTTTTGGGAGATCAACTGAAAAGTGGAGATCCCAGGGTCTGCTCCCATTCTTTGTGGAGCTCACTCTGTGTTTTTCTCATCCCTTATAAAACAAAAAATTCCTGATGTTAGTCCAGCTCAGGTGTTTTCCTCTCAATCCATTTTGAGGCAAACCAGTCAAGCAGAAATCAATTATTTCCCTCAAGGAATTTGAAAGGACCAATTCCATGAATTTTCAGGGCCTTGTGCTGAGCTGGAGTGGCCACTCCAGGGACACCAGGTTTATGCAGGGAATGGCAAGGGAAATTATTGCTGCTCCTGCATTAATCAGGGTTTGGAAGAGGCTGTTCCAAATAAAAATGCTTCCCTGTGGCTCAAGCGTGGGCAGAACTTGCTGGGAGCCCCAGGCTGGCAGGGTGAAATCAGGATTTTTGCTGTGGGCAGGAGGAATTTTTTGCAGCTGGTTGTGAAATTCTTGGGCCAAGCCTGAGCAGCTCTGGCCTGGAGGAGAGAGTGGCGAGGGGTAAATGCAAATTCCAGCAGCTGGCTCAGCTTTGCTTCTCCCCTGCCAGGTTGGGGCAATTATATCTGATCATAAACAGCCTTTTCCTGGGCAGGAGCAGCGCTCAGCTCCAGGGAAAAGAAGGATTAAAAATACCGGTTTGGGGTGAATTTGCCCTGGTTCTGGAAGAAAAGAGCTCCCAAGTGTTGCAGGAGTGGGCAGGAGGTGACAACACACCAGATGCCCGAGGTGTCACGAGGAGCTGTGCTCAGTTCTCACCATTCTCCTCCTGGAGTTAAACATATCCCTTACCTCAGATGCCCTTTGCAGGAGGCTGCATCATTTGCATTTTGATGCTCTGGCATTTTCGAAACCACCGAGACATCAGAATTTTTATCGCCTTCAACAACTGCGTTGCCACGGGCAACGCTCGGGAATCTGTTCCTGAGCATCGAGCCCGGCTTGCAGCAGAGGGCGGTGTTTGAGTGGGAAAAAAATGCATATTTATAGAAAAATTATAGAAAAATCTCACTTGAACCTTGGGCAGAATTCGGGGTCTGAGTCTATCGTGGCCATGGGAACGGCACCGATCCACTCCAATCTGTTTGCAAATTCCTTTGTGTGCTGCTCGCCCGTGTTAGCTTTTACTGGATAATCCCTGTCCCAAGGGATTGGGGATTTGAAAATCTTCCTCCTCAAGCATTGCTGCTGCCCTGCTCCATCCCAGCCCTCCCTGGCCCCAATTCCTGGTGTGCTGCTCTGCTCTGGGAGGAAAACTCCACGAGGAGACACCGTGAAATATTTGCTGTGGTTGTTTTGATGAGGAAAGTGAAACGCTGAGAGTCCTGACTTCATTTCCTGGGGTGAACATTCCCAGTGTGGGTCATCCATGCTCCGATGGTTTCCTGTCAACACAGATAGAAAAGTGATTTAATTTTTGGTGTCCTTTTGAACTCTCACAAGTGAGAACGAGACAATTGTGCTGTGTTGGGGAAATCCCTGAGTCCTGCTCTGCCTCTTGCCAACCTTTGGGGAAACCTGGAGATTTTTATGTCTTTTATTTTATTCCCATCATCTCTCTAAGGATGGGGCTGGTTCTCCTGATTTAAGGAATTTTTGTGTGGAGGGAAGGGGGGTGGTGGCCATGAGGGTTGGTGCAGGCTCTGCTGGATATTTCCCCATCGTTTCTCCCTTCTCCCTGGGAAGGGAGGCAGAAGCCAGACTTAAATTTGATGTTTCTGCATTGAAGAGGAAACTCTCTGACAAACCAGACAAGAAAATAACACGTTGCAAGAAATAGTGCAGCCACTGGTGGGCTGCTGCTGTCCCTATTTAACTTCTTAGCACTTTTCTCTTGCTTTTTTTTTTTTTTTTCTTTTTTTTTTCTTTTTTTTTTTCTTTTTTTTTTTTTTTTTTCTTTTTGGCTGGGCTTTGTGAAAGGAAAAAAAAATACCTTGCCTTTTCCAGAGGAAAAGCAGCAGAGGAGAGCAGCCCAAGGCTCAGTGCAAAGCTGGTACACAGCCACTTCAGTCTGTGTTTTAGGGGAGAATTAATTACACAAAATCTCTTAATAAGAGGAAAGGCTCAGCCTCCTGCACCTGATGTGCTGCTCTGAGGCTGTTCCAGCTGGGGGCTGGTGCTGGCTGCTGTGGGGGAGCTCATCTGGATTTTATGGCACCATTTCAGCACCAGCCCTGCCCCTGTCCCTGCCCCTAACCCAGGGGTCCTCCCTCAGAGAGCACCCGAGGTTCTGCCTTGGGACTTTTCAGAGGAAAAGCAGCAGGGGAGAGCAGCCCAGGGCTCGGTGCAAAGCTCCTCTTGTCCCCACAGCCACTTCAGGCAGGGTTTTATGGACATTTAATTACACAAAATCCCTTAATAAGAGGAAAGGCTCAGCCTGATGTGCTGCTTCCACCCTCCTGCACCTGATGGGGAGCTCTCAGGCTGTTCCAGCTGGGCACTGATGGGGAGAGCTCATCTGGATTTTAGGGCATCATTTCAGCACCAGCCCTGTCCCTGTTCCCGTCCCTGTCCCTGTCCCTGTCCCTGTCCCAGTCCCATCCCTGTCCCCATCCCTGTCCCCATCCCTGTCCCATCCCTGTCCCATCCCTGTCCCTGTCCCCATCCCTGTCCCATCCCTGTCCCTGTCCCCATCCCTGTCCCTGTCCCATCCCTGTCCCAGTCCCATCCCTGTCCCAGTCCCATCCCTGTCCCCATCCCTGTCCCATCCCTGTCCCTGTCCCATCCCTGTCCCATCCCTGTCCCATCCCTGTCCCCATCCCTGTCCCTGTCCCATCCCTGTCCCTGTCCCTGTCCCATCCCTGTCCCATCCCTGTCCCCATCCCTGTCCCCATCCCTGTCCCATCCCTGTCCCATCCCTGTCCCTGTCCCATCCCTGTCCCATCCCTGTCCCCATCCCTGTCCCATCCCTGTCCCCATCCCTGTCCCATCCCTGTCCCCATCCCCATCCCCATCCCTGTCCCATCCCTGTCCCTGTCCCATCCCTGTCCCTGTCCCCATCCCTGTCCCATCCCTGTCCCTGTCCCATCCCTGTCCCCATCCCTGTCCCTGTCCCATCCCTGTCCCCATCCCTGTCCCATCCCTGTCCCCATCCCTGTCCCTGTCCCCATCCCTGTCCCATCCCTGTCCCCATCCCTGTCCCATCCCTGTCCCCATCCCTGTCCCTGTCCCCATCCCTGTCCCATCCCTGTCCCCATCCCCATCCCCATCCCCATCCCCATCCCTGTCCCATCCCTGTCCCTGTCCCATCCCTGTCCCTGTCCCCATCCCTGTCCCATCCCTGTCCCTGTCCCCATCCCTGTCCCTGTCCCATCCCTGTCCCATCCCTGTCCCATCCCTGTCCCCATCCCTGTCCCATCCCTGTCCCTGTCCCATCCCTGTCCCTGTCCCATCCCTGTCCCTGTCCCCATCCCTGTCCCTGTCCCATCCCTGTCCCCATCCCTGTCCCTGTCCCATCTCTGTCCCTGTCCCATCCCTGTCCCATCCCTGTCCCCATCCCTGTCCCATCCCTGTCCCTGTCCCATCCCTGTCCCCATCCCTGTCCCTGTCCCATCCCTGTCCCATCCCTGTCCCATCCCTGTCCCATCCCTGTCCCCATCCCTGTCCCATCCCTGTCCCTGTCCCATCCCTGTCCCCATCCCTGTCCCTGTCCCTGTCCCATCCCTGTCCCTGTCCATCTCCCGAGGTTTTACCCGGGCACTCCTTGCAGCACAAATTCCTCTTTTTGCTCTCACCTGCCGCAGCCACGTGAGCTCTGTTTTTTACGATCTATTTTTTGCTGAGTAAACACCTCCAATATCCGAAATGAACCCTCCCGGTGTTTGGGGTTTCCAGAAACTCCCCGGGGGGGTGAGAAGGTGCCAGGAAAACCAAACCTTGCTTAGGAAAACGAGGGGGGAAAACATCAGGGAGGGAAGGGAATAAAACCAGGAATTCAAGCTCTGAATAAATAAGAGAAATAACAAATTCAGAGCACAGGGTCAGGTTTTTTGTGCTGGTTTGAATTTTATGCTCTTTTGAGGGGGATGGGGCTTTATTTTAACAGGTGTTTGTCATTTTTTAATCACTATTTTTAAAAGCATTGCTCCTATAAGGGAGTTCTTTTATGTATTTATATTTATATTTATATTTATATTTATTATATATTTTTATATTATAATATATATCTACATGATATATATCTAGAGGATATATTCTATATAATATATATCTAGATTATATATATTCTATTAATCTCATATATAAATATGTATTATTAATGTATATTGTATATTTTATATAGTATATATCTGTATTTTAATACATTTATATATTTTATTTATTTTATATTATATACTATCTATTTATAGATTATATATATTTTGCATGCTTTATATATTTTTATTTTTAATACACTGATGTACCTTTTATATAATTTTATATATTACCTATTGATATATTCTATATATAGATATATACTATATATTTATATACTTAAATATATACTATATATTTATTGATTATATATGAATATGTAATATAGTTTGTATATTTTATAAGTATATAGTTATATTTTAAATACATTCATGTATGTTTATATATACTTTTATATTTTACCTATTTATATATAGTTTTCTATTTTATATACACTGATATGTTTTAGATATCTATTTATCGATTCTATAAAAATATTTAATATCGTTTGTATATTTTGTACAGTATATATTTATATTTTTAATACATTGATGTATCTTATATATAATTTTATATATTTCCTAGTTATAGATTTTTACATTTTTAATATATTGATACATTTTATAGAAATTGATATATGTTTATCAATTCTATATAAATATGTTATATATTTAGTATAACTTATGTAGTATATCTTTATATTTTTATTACATGTATGTGTCTTATATATATAATTTTATATATTATTTATAGAAGAGATATTTTCTATCTATTGATATATTTTCTATATATTTCTCTATTTTACACATCCAGCTCTGATCTGCTCTCAGCTCTCAGTCCTGGGGCACCAGTGACACTTTGGGGTCCCTTCCAGCCTGACCCATTCCATGATCCTGAGAATTCCCGAGGGATTCCCGAGGGATCCCAGCCCTTCCAGCAGCAGGAGCAAATCCCCATTTCCCAGGAGCTGGGGAGGATTTTTGGGAGGTTTTCACCCCGTGTGAAAGCAGGAATGCATGAACTCATCCTGCCAGCAGGGACATCATGGAAATGTTGGTTTTGGTTTTTTTCCCCATTTTAAATCTCCCATCTCTCGGATCAACACAAAACCTGCAAATCTGGCACGGGAGCAGACGGAGGGAGGAGGAACTCGAGTTAATTTTCCTTAATTTTCCCACCATCCAATTCCCACCACTCTGTGTTTAAAAGCTGGATTTGCTTAGAATGACACAAAGAAACAGCTAAAACCACCCCAAATAAATCACAATAATTGCCAAACCCTCCAGGTTCTGCAGTTTATTCAACAGATGCTCCAGGTAACTCCATTGAGTGGCTCCAAAGGGTGGAAGGGATTAATGCAGCTGCAGATTTAGCACAGTGGGGCCGCCATAAAAACCCAATTTCTGCTCATGGATATTCTAATCAGGACCTTTCTCCCTGATAATTCAGCCACTTCACTTTTCCTACCATTATTTATTAATGGGGCAGCAGGAAAATTGTTCTTTGATTCAAACAGCAAGGAAATGGTGCAAGGAGGAATAAATCACTCAGGATTTGTTCAACCCTTTCACTGTTTCTGTAAAACTGCCAATAAAGCCTCACTTTAAGGTTTTATTCTAAATTTGAGGAGATTTTCCTGGGCTGAGTTCTGGGATTTTGCTGCCACAACTCGAATTTCAGCCACAAGTTCTTCCCTTCCCCTGCTCCAGTGAGAGGGTCACTCTAAATCCCCATCGATGATATTAAAAAAAAACAAACCCAAAAAGTCAAATTTCCTACACAAAATTTATTTTTCAGCTGCTCAAATTAGACCTGGCTTTAATTCATTTGTATTTGCACAGAGCTGGGATTGCCTCACATTATCTGAAATCAGAATCTGATTTAATGTAGATTATATTGATTATCTTCTATTTAATTTGTAAATTCATCAGACCTCCAGTGAAGGTGTGAACAGAAGGGATGTGGCCAAAGACATCTGGAGGGGTTTGCCTCTTGTAAAATCCTTTCCCAAGATTCTCCTGTGGGATTTGGGGCAGCTGAAAAAATCCCCAAAAATGGTCAGAATTCACTGCTGGGGCTGTCATAAAAGCTGAAATCTCTACCCACGACCTGGGGCTGGCACAGCATCCAAAAATGAGGAGGTTTTGCCCAAATTTTCTGGATTTTACACTTAAATTATTTTATGGGAAGGGAAGTTCTGAGAAGAGAAAAAAGAGGGAAGGGAAGAGAGAGAAGAGAAAGGAAGAGAAGAGAGAGAAGAGAAGAGAAGAGAAGAGAAGAGAAGAGAAGAGAAGAGAAGAGAAGAGAAGAGAAGAGAAGAGAAGAGAAGAGAAGAGAAGAGAAGAGAAGAGGAGAAGAGAAGAGAAGAGAAGAGAAGAGAAGAGGAGAAGAAGAGAAGAGTCCTTGAGGGTTTTAGTGGGAGCCTGCATGGCCAGAAGAAGGGAAATCCAAATATTAATTAGCACTTCCTCATTTCAAAGCATTTTGGGAAGAAAAGGCAATAAATGAAGATGAGCACCCAGGACCTGGGAGGGTTTCATTTGTAGGGAAGATCACCCTGAGCTCATCCCACCGACACCTCTGTCCTGACCCCCAGGGATGGCCCGTGGGGGGAAGGGCTGGGAAATGGGAATTCTGATCATTCCAGGCCTCCCAGACACCCCAAACCCTTTTTATTTTCCTGATCGGGGATGTCAGAGACCCTCGGGGACACAAACACTGCCGGGGCCACCAGGAGGGGCTGGCACCTGGGGCTCCCGGGCATTTCAGGACAGAAGGGAGGAGAAAAAGCCACAAAAAAACCCCCAAAACAGGGAAAAACTCTCCCTGGGGACAGACCCACAGAGCATCCAGGAAAACATGGAATAAAGTCCCATCTTGGACATGGGGAAGTGAGGGGACATCAGGGAAAAGCTTCAGATGGGAGCTGGACAAGGACCAGGCCCTGACAGCAGAGCAGGGCTGGATATAAAAAACATAGAAAGATATATAAAATATAAAAAAATATATAAAATAACAAGACATATTAAAATTATGCATATAAAACATAATATATATATAAATATAAAATAAAATATAACAAATATAGAATAAATGTATATGTGTAAAACATAATAAATATAGAATATTTAAATTATAAATAGAAATGTATAAAAATAAGAAATACATATAATAATACATATAATATATATCGATGTTATATAAAAATATATAAATATATTTAAATATATTTATATATGAATACATAAATATAAATATGTAATAAATATATAAAATATCTTATATATAAATATATAAGATATAATATACAGAATATAAAAATATAGATATAAAATATATAAGTATATATAAAAGAACTCCCTTGCAGCAGCAGTGTCTTAAAGAACAGTAATTAAAAAGAAATAAATACCAATCAAAACATGATTCCATCTCCCTCAAAGGAGAATAAAATTCAAACCAGCGGGAAAACCTGACTGTGCACCTGAATTTGGAGACTTTTCCTGGAATACCCAGGCTGAGGAGGCTCCAGCCCCTCCCTGGCCACTGCTGAGCTGGGCCTGGCCTGGGGATTCCAGGGCAGGGCTTTGGGCAGGGCTTTGGGCAGGGCTTTGGGCAGAGTTTTGGGCAGAGTTTTGGGCAGGGCTTTGGGCAGAATTTTGGGCAGAGTTTTGGGCAGAGTTTTGGGCAGAGTTTTGGGCAGGGTTTAGGGCAGGGTTTTGGGCAGGGCTTTGGGCAGCGTTTTGGGCAGGGTTTAGGGCAGGGTTTTGGGCAGAGTTTTGGGCAGGGCTTTGGGCAGGGTTTTGGGCAGAGTTTTGGGCAGAGTTTTGGGCAGGGTTTTGGGCAGAGTTTTGGGCAGAGTTTTGGGCAGGGTTTTGGGCAGAATTTTGGGCAGGGTTTTGGGCAGAGTTTTGGATAGGGCTTTGGGCAGAGTTTTAGGCAGAGTTTTGGGCAGAGTTTTGTGCCAGTTTTTTCTCTGTCCTGCTCATTTCTGGGCTGAGGTCACTGCAGGCTCCTGTTCCACCCCCTGCTCTGCCCTTCCTGCTCTTCCTGCTCCCTCTTCCTCATCCTCACCATGGAAAACATCCCAGAACTTGACATTATTTTTTTGCTCAGCTTTCCCAGACGTTCTCAGCTCCCCCAGGCACGTGGGGAATTCATCCTGGAGAAAAGGAGAATTTCTTTTTCCCTCTAACACCCACCCTGTGAGGAGCCAGAACCCGAAGCATTTCCTGATTTGGGATTGGGAATCCCAGAGCAGGGACTGGGAATTCCCATCCCAGCTCCTCTCCAGCCCCCTGGAGCATCCCCACAGCTGGGAGGGGACATCCTTTTATTTCCTGGGTTTTGTGGGCTTGTTCTTCCCCATCCAGCACTCCAGGGATTTTTATGGGGTTTCTGGGAATGGGTGGGTGCTGAGCCAGGGGGATTGGAAGGAAGCCACAAAAAAACCCTCAAAGACAGAGAAGAACTCTCCATGGGGACAGACCTGTGGAGCATCCAGGAAAACATGGAATAAAACATCCGGGAAAACATGGAATAAATCCTACTTTGGACATGGGAAAACCATGCCAGGCTTTGGATGGGACAGGGACAGGGACAGGTCTGTGCTGTCCCCATGGCCAGGGGCTGGCAGCACAGCAGCCTTGTCCCCTGGCAGGGGCTGCAGGACCCCGGAGCTTTCAGCCCCACTGAGGGCAGGAAGCAAAACCAGCTCCAGCTTATCCCAAAATTCCCCGATGCCAGCAGCTCCCTGAGATATTCACAGCTCCCAAATCTGTGCTGAAAACAAACAAAACCACTGAGAGCCAGGCCCTGCTGATTCCAGTGCCTCAAACTGGTTCTGCTTTTAATTCTGATTCCAGTGCCTCAAACTGGTTCTGCTTTTAATTCTGATTCCAGTGCCTCAAACTGGTTCTGCTTTTAATTCTGATTCCAGTGCCTCAAACTGGTTCTGCTTTTAATTCTGATTCCAGTGCCTCAAACTGGTTCTGCTTTTAATTCTGATTCCAGTGCTTCAAATTGATTCTGCTTTTAATTCTGATTCCAGTGCTTCAAACTGGTTCTGCTTTTAATTCTGATTCCAGTGCTTCAAATTGATTTTGCTTTTATTCCTCCCCTCTCCTGAGCCAAGAGCTGGATCTGCCTCAGCTCCTGAATCATCAGGAGCTTTGTTCCCCACGGCAGCTGCAGGAATTGGGGCTGGGATGATCCTTTTTTAAAGTTTAATTGTGCCTGGTTTTGAGCTTGAAAGGCTGGAAGGGACCACAGGGATGAATGAACTCAGGGATTCTCCTCCCCAGTGGGTCAAGATTTCAACTGGAAGTTTCATATTCCCACATTTTTAAAATTCAGCTTTTCTTGTTCTGTTCCTGAGGGGACAGAACTGGTTTCTGGGAAGGGGAAAATATCTGAGCTGGCTCATTTGGGGTCAAGCTGAATATTTGGGCAGGTCTGAATTAATCTGTCCCTTAATTTAGGCCTGTCCTGAGGATAGGACTGGGAATGCCAGTGCTGAAAGGATCAGCTGCAGCCCAGTGCCCATCACTGATAATAAATTAATTATTATTAATTAATCCCAGAAATGTTAGGACACCTCTCCCAGGGATGCACAGGCTGGGATTTTGGGGTGTCTGTGCAGGGCCTGGAATTGGAATGGGGGATCCTGGTGGGTCCATTCCAGTCAGGATATCCTGTGGTAATGGGCAACAGCAGGAGGAAAAACTGGAATTGGGAAAGGACAACGGAGAATTGATTGGATAAATGAGGTTGGGTTTTTGTTTTGATTTACCTTGGGTTGATGAAGTTCTTGATGTATTTAAATAGCATAGAAAAGAGAGAAGGCAAGGGAAAAATCCACAACTTCATAATTTAACTCTTTAACAATTCCACAATCTCACAAATTAACCATTTAACCATTTCACATTCTCACACTTCAACCATGTAACAACTGACCACTTAAAAAAATTCCCAATTTAACTATTTAAGCATTTCACAATTTAACCATTTAACAATTTCACAACTTCACAATTTAAACATTTTACTATTTCATGATTTCCCAATTTCACCATTTCCCAATATCCACAATTTAACAACATCACAATTTAACCATTTAAAATTTCCCAATTTCCCAATAATTCCATGTGCCAGCCAGAACTCCCCACCTGGAAACCAGAGCCAGTAGCAGAAGGAAAAGCCCAGAATATGAATCCATGAATATTTTATCAAGCAGTCAAAGCCTGCAGTGCCAAGTGCCACAGCAAACAAAACAAATCCCTGTTTTCAGAGCAGATGCTGAAATAATTTTGGGAAATAAAGCACAAACCTCGCTCTGCTCTTGGATCTCTGCTGCTCCTCAGAGCCTGGGCAGGAAGGAGTCACCTCAGAGGGACACAGGACAATTTATATGTGCAACAAATTTCAATTAAAATCAAGGAAAATCCCTGGTTTGTGCATTCCCAAGCTTTGGACACCTTGATTTTGTCGTGCTGGCAGAATTGTGGAGCGTGGTGTAAGATAAACTCCAGAGCAGGGGGAAAATTGAGGGTGTAAAGCTAAAAAAGAAATATTCTGATGGCTTTAGAAATAAAAATCTCCTGTAACACGAAGGATGGGACTTGCTGATATCAAAGGCCTTTCCCAAATTAATGATTCCAGGATTTTCTGGTTTTGAGAATTAAAAAATGAGAGATTTTCACATAAGCAGCAAAGTGTGGGGAAATTATTGTGCCCTAAAGTTCAGCCATGATGCTTGCATCAATATTAAATAAAACATTTATACTGATATTAATTATAACATTCCCACCAATATTAATGATATCATTTCCACCAATATTAATTATAACAATTACACAAATTTTAACTATACTAACTATAACTAACTATATCTATTAATTATACTATTTTTATCCAAAATGAAGTACAACATTTCCACCAATATTGCATATATTGGTAATAATAGTAATTATACCATTTGTACCAATTTTAATTACACCATTTACACCAATATTAAACTTAAAATTTACACCAATATTAAAATACAAACAGAAAAATCCTGGTTGTCCAAACAACATAAAATAATTATCACAGTGAATTATTATTTTTATTCCTGTCTGTAGGCACAGTGTGAATAAGCTCTGCCTCTCTTTTCCTCATCCCAAAATTTGAATTTCTGCCTTTCAGCTGGTTCTGCTCTGGAGGGATTTTCTGCTTTAGCAATGTTGTTTTTCCAGAGAGAGGAAATTTTGGGGTCACCCTTTTCTCCCAGAATATCAGGAAAAATTCAGGGAAAATTCAGGGAAAATTCAGGGCTGGACCCAGCCCTGATGGCGTCACATTCCCGGCCTTTTCCATATTTTGGGGATGATTTTTGGGGCAGGGTTTGCCCACCCACAGCTCCCCCAACGCTGCTTTTCCCTGCTCCGTGCACAAACAATTCCCTGGCCTTTGCACACCTGGTTTGGGTTCGGTTCCACCTGGAAGAGCAGAACCGGGACTGCAAATCCTGATTTCTTAATTAGCAACGTTCAGAAAACCACCAGAGATGCAAATCCACATTTAACCCTGCTTTTCACCTTATTATCCCATATTTTAACTCTGTTTTTCATTTTATAATCCCATATTTTAACTCTACTTTTCATTTTATAATCCCATATTTTCCCTCTGCTTTTCACCTCTTAAAGATCCATATTTTAACTCTGCTTTCACCTCTTACAAATCCACATTTAACCCTGATTTTCACCTCCTATAGACTCAGATTTAACTCTGCTTTTCACCTCTTACAAACCCATATTTTAAATCTGCTTTCACCTGTTGTAATCCCATATTTTAACTCTGCTTTTCACCTCTTACAAATCCACATTTAACCCTGCTTTCCACCTCTTATAAACCCAAATTTAGCTCTGCTTTTCACCTCTTATAAACCCATATTTTAACCCTATTTTCACCTCTTACAGACCCACATTTAAGTCTGTTTTCACCTCTTACAAACCACACTTTAACCCTGGTTTTCACCTTTTACAAACCACATTTTAACTCTGTTCTCACCTCTTACAAACCACTTTTTATCTCTGTTTTCAGCTCTGCTGGAGGCACTTCCCAGCCCCTGTGATCCCACCACATGTCAGGACAGGACAGAGCCTTGGGCTCCCCAATCCTGCAATTCCAGGCAGCAAAAACCAGAAGGAACTCAGGGATTTGGAGCTTCTCCCCCTGGATATCCAGGTATATTTATTCCTTGAACAAATATGAAAATGCAGACTCAAAAAAAACCCAAACAAACCTCCAAAACAAAAAACAAAAACAAAACAAAACAAAACCAAACAAGTAACAAAAACCCCCCACCAAAACAAAACAAAAAACAAAACAAACAAACAAACAAAAAACAAAAAACAAATTAAAAAAAAACAAACAAAAAACAACCCAATGCCAACAATTCTATAATTAAGCCATGTTTGGTCACTGGTTGGATTTGGCTCTGTGAGCTGCTGGAATTGGGCAGGTAAATACAGAAATTTGGGCACATTCGAGTAAATACAGGTAAATACACAATTTTGGGCACATTTCTGTATTCAGGTAAGTACAGAAATTTGGGCACGTCCAGGTAAATACAGAAATCTGGGCACATTCAGTTAAATACAGAAATTTGGGCACATCCATCCTGGAATTTGCCTTTTCCAGCCCCTCTCGGTGCCAGAGCTGCTGCTCCCAGCTCTCCTCACCTCAGCATTTGCCATCCTCAACTCCAAATTTCCCCTTTCCCCACCTCTGGAATTTTAATGTGGAGGAGCAGGAGCTGTCCCAGCCGTGCTTTGGCAGGGCTCACACCTTTGCTGGGGGAAATTTTGCTGTTCAGTCACAAAACCCCTTCCTCTGATCCCTTAAAACTGATTTTTTTTTTGTTGTTTTTCTTTTTTTCTCTCCTGACTTTTGGCTTTAGTTTCACTCATCTCCTTTTCCAGGTGAGCCACTCTTGGTTAAATTTCCCTGCAAGCCCAGAACACCAAATCTCTCTGAAAATTGCTTTTAATTCAGATTTCCATGAGTTTAGGAGCGCTGCCTGCAAATATACGGGATGCTTTGAACATTTCTTCTCTATTTTAACCCACCCCCCCCCCCCCCCAAAAAAAAAAAAAAAAAAAAAAAAAAAAGGAAAAATAAATTTTTAAAAATTCAGAATAAGCTGTGCTGGCAGCGCTGAAATCTTCGCCGGTATCATGCAGGGTTTTTTTGTGCCGCGCCTTTGTGAGGCATAATTAGCACTTGGAATGTGCACACATCAGATGGCGGCGGAACCCGAGAGTTCCTTTAACCCCTGAGCGTCCGCAGCGCATCCTGCGTGTCCTGGGATGACACCGCCACCATTCCCGAATAATTCCCGAAGAATTCCCGAATAATTCCCGAATTCCTGGAGCCTTTGAGGTTCCCAATGCCGTGCTCAGCGCTCCGCGTGTGGAGCAGGCAGTGACAGGAATGGGTTTTGTTTTTAAATTAATTTTTAAATCTTTATTTTTTTATTTTTTCCTATTTTTATATTAATTCTAGCATTAAATACCTTTCTAAAAAATGTCTTTGCGCGCATCTAAATATTTTACATTAATTCCTGTATTAAATATATTTTTTTCAATGTCTTTGTGCATCTCTAAACATTTTTACATTAATTCCAGTATTAAATCTTTTTTTATGTCTTTGTGCACATCTAAACATTTTCACATTTATTCCAGTATTAGCTCTCTTTTTAAAAATGTCTTTGTGCACATCTAAACATTTTTACATTAATCCCATTTTCCCATTAAATACATTAATTTACATTTTTACATTCATTCCAGTATTAAATACATTTTTTGTCTTGATGCACCTCTAAACATACTTACATTAATTCGAATATTAAATATTTTTTTAATGTCTTTATGCATATCTAAACATTTTTACATTCATTCCAGTATTAAATCTCTTGTTTTGTTGTTGTCTTTGTGCCCATCTAGGGATGGGACAGGGAGTGTAAATCTCCTGCTGTGGTGATGGTGGGTGGAAATTGCTGCTTCTCTGCTGAATTCAGGATTTTCCTGAAGGAAACAATTCTGGGAATGCCATGAAGGGATCTGGCCCTGAGCTGGCCCCACTGGGTGCTGGATTTTCCTGGGTTTTGGGTTTCCTAGATGTTGAGTTTTCCTGGGTGTTAGGTTTTTGTGGCTGTTGGGTTTTCCAGGGTTTTGGGTTTTCTTGGGTTTTGGGTTTTCCTGGGTGTTGGGTTTTCTTGGATGTTGGGTTTCCCTGTGTGCTGGATTTTCCTGGATTTTGGGTTTCCTAGATGTTGGATTTTCTTGGGTTTTGGGTTTTTGTGGATGTTGGGTTTTCCAGGGTTTTGGGTTTTCTTGGGTTTTGGGTTTTCCTGGATGTTCGATTTTCCTGGGATTTGGGTTTTCCTGGGTTTTGGGTTTTCCTGGGTTTTCCTGGATGTTGGGTTTTTGTGGATGTTGGGTTTTCTTGGGTTTTGGGTTTCCTGGGTGCAGGCTTTTCCTGTAGGTTGGGTTTTGCTGGGTGTTGGATTTTCCTGGATTTTGGGTTTCCTAGATGTTGAGTTTTCCTGGGTTTTGGGTTTTTGTGGATGTTGGGTTTTCTTGGGTGTTGGATTTTCCTGGATTTTGGATTTTCCTGGGTGCTGGATTTTCCTGGATGTTGGGTTTTCCTTGATGGGCTTTCTTGGGTTTTGGGTTTTCCTGTGTTTTGGGTTTTCCTGGATGTTGTGTTTCCCTGTCTGTGCAAAACCCTTTGCTGTGTTTATGGAGCAATCACCACGACGATTTAGCCAAAAGCTGGGAGTTTATTCCTTGACCCAGACTTGGATCACGCTCTGCAAGGCCCGGCTTGTCCAGGACGTGCCCAAATCCCAAAGATCTCCTGGCTGGGATGAGAGGAGCGAGGTGTGCCCCATGTGACCCCAAAGCTCCTGCTGGCCTCCCCTCCAGGTTGATCCACAAATCCCAAGGAACTCTTTGTTTGTTTCCCTGCATCCCTCGGCCCAAACCTCGGGAGGGAGTTTTTGTCTGGAACGGAGCCGTGATTTGCATAACTTCGCTTTCTTTGCTCTCACAAGTCCGAACAGATCCCTCCCCCTCCCCTTCCCTCTCCTTAGACATCTGTTCCTGTTTTGTCCCTACCAAATTTCTTGTTTTGTCCCTACCCAATTTCCAGGCTGTTGCACAAGGTCCTGGAGCCCGCAGAGCTTTCCCAGCAGAAAATTGGGAATCCAGGAGTGCGACCTCATCCCAGCAGCCCCGTCCGGGCTCCCAGCATCGATTTGGGGTCAGATTTTCTGCTGCTGCTTTTGATCTTGGTTAATAATGGCCAAAAATAGCGCTCGGGGGGCCTCCTCCTTCCTCCCTCTTTGTTCTCCCCCTGGAAAGTCGAGGCTCCCGTTGGAATGTCAGGGGTTATCTGGGATTTATTCCCAGCCCCGCACAGGAGGAGGTTTCCGAAGGGAAGGAATGAGCCCAGCGTGGCCTGCCCCGGATTTATGCAAATCTGGGTATTTTTATGCCAATTCCGAGTCCACTGCCTGTCTCGTTAGGGGAAAAGTGGCAAGTCTGGCTGTGAGCCAGAGCTCCGGGCTCCTTCCCTCCGTTCCCGCTCCGTTTGCCGGGAAGAGGCTCCCATGGATGCGGGGCCAAGGGGGAATTGCTGATTTAGGGCTCCAGGCTGCTGCTCCCGGGTGGGAGGTGAAACCTCAGGCTCAGGATGATTCCTTCATCCCAGATTCCCCTCGGGGAGGTTCCCCTTGGCTCTGCCTCTCAGGATGTCCTGGATTCTCTTCCCGGCTGGGATTACCACGGGGCTGCCTCTCCCAGCCCCACCCTGACCAGATCATTCCTGGACTTTTCCAGGATTGGAAATGGAATGGAAATGGACTTTTCCAGAAATGGAAATGGAATCATCCCTTAGGAACTTTTCCTGAATCCCATCCCTGTGACAACCATTGGGAAGAGGAACGGCCAAGAAATCCCTGGGCTGGGAGGTGAAACCCCAGGCCAGGAAATGATTCCCTCATCCCAAATTTCCCCTCAGGAAGGTTCCCCTTGGCTCTGCCCTTTGGGATATCCTGGATTCTCTTCCCAGCTGGAATTTCCCTGGGGCTGCTTCTCCCAGCCCCACCCTGCCCAAATCATTCCTGGACATTTCCAGCTTTTCCCCTCTCCCATCCCTGTGCCATCCATTGGGAATGGGAACAGCCAAGAAACCCCTGCTGAAGGGAGCCACAAACGATGTGTGAAGCTGGAAGATTCCCATAAATATTTGGGGCTTTCAGTGAGACTTAAAAATACGAAAATATTAATAATTAAATGCAAAAATTACTGCTGGGGGCCCGGTGTTTAATTGGAAATTCTGGAATTCTCTTTCAAGTCAGGGTTTGAATATTTTTTTTTTTTTTAATAAGTGCTGTGGGAGGCTCTGAGAACAGGATCTGTTTGAGGCAGAAGGATTTTAAAAGGGGTTTTTTTTTAAGCAATAAGAATTATCTGCAGCACTGGCAGCAGCTCGGGCCTGCTGCTGGAATAAACTGAATTTAAACCAGGGCAGAGCAGGGATAGGTGGGATTTTGGGAAGGAATTGTTCCCTGGCAGGGTGGGCAGGGGCTGCCATGGAATTGCCAGAGCAGCTGTGGCTGCCCCTGGATCCCTGGCAGTGCCCAAGGCCAGGTTGGAATATTCTGGGATGGCAGAAGGTGTCCCTGGGGTGGAATAAATGCTATTTAAGGTCCCTCCCAACCCAAACCTTTCCACGATTCTCTGATATCTGGATAGCTCTGATTAAATCTTTGTCCCAGTAAACGAGGAGAGCTCTGATTTTATTTCCAATTCTTTTCCCCCAAAGCCTGTTCCCTAAACCTTTTGTGGCTCTTGTTATCAATAGAATATTGGGGTAGTTTAGTTTTTTGGTTTTTGTTTTATCTGAATTTCTCCATGCAAAGCTGAGCACAGGGAGGGGAATTCCAAAGCCAGGAGAAATTGAAAACACTCAGGGAAGGAAGGACTCTGCCACCTCACAGGCCTCGGATTTAAACCCCCAAAGCCATTTTCTCACCTAAAAATCTTTGAAAATTCCTGTGGAATCGGGCCCTTAACTCCTCATTTCCACAGTGCTTTGATATCTGAATTTCTGAGGTATTTTTAGAACTCCTGTGAGGAGCTTTACGGGCATCTCGAGGCACGTAAATGTACTGAAAAATCAGATGTTGAACTGGAAGTTTCAGCTTACAAACTCCATTTACTGCACCTCGTGGTGGAGGTGCTTGCTTTTATACACAAAATGTGCTTTGATAATTCACTCTTTTTGTCTTTCCAGCATATTTGAGTTTTTTTAGTTAAATGACAAGCAAAAAACTCATTTTTTCAATATAAATCCAACCAAATTCCAATTTCAGCTGGAAGACAACTTCTCAAAAATTATTAAATAGCAAATGGAAGCCGTTCTGTGTTTTTTAGAACAACAAAAGCAGAAAAATAAATAAATAAGGGTTTCAAATAGAACTTCTGGCTTCAGAGAGTCTGGGTTATAACAGCTGACAACACTTGGAGAGTATTTTGTGTTCTCTAGGTAGCAAAAACTCCCAAATTCAGCATAAATTAATTTATACTCAGGTCTCCAGCAGTTAAGAAGCATCAGGAAGGAGATAAAAATCAATTTTTAAAATGAAAGTTTCTTGTGGTTCTTTGTTCTGCTCAGAACCGTGGTGTTAATTAAATTCCTGCTCCAAATTTGGGATAAATTAAAGGGCAGGGAAAGGAATTCCTGCCCAAGTTTCAGTTCTGGGGGATAAAATCCTGGGGTTGTGCTAAGAGAACACAACAATCCCAAAAAACAGAGAAAAAAGTAAATAAAAAATCACAATTTAGGGCTCACCATGAAGGAAATGATTTCCTGCACTTCCAAGGAGACTGGGCTTTGGAATCAGAGGAGAGATCCAAGCTGGAAATCCTTTGCCAGCCAGAACTGAGCTTTTATTCCTGATTTTTCCATAATTCAGGTGAGGTTCCTGTGCTTGAGTGATGTGGTAGAAACGCAGACTTTGGTCAGATAATTTGGTAAAAGCCCAATTTTTTTGGAAAATAACTGAAGGCCCCTTGGATCTGTCATGGAGGGGTGTTTGTGATAATCCAGGAGCAATTTAAAGCTGCAATTTTATTAAATCCTTCATGGAATTTCATCAGAAAATGATCTCTGGGTCAGATTTCTGGGGTTCAGCCCCCTGGGGTTCAACCCTGGCCTTTTCTTCCTCTTCCCTGAATTTTTGGGGATGAGTCCTGGGGGATACAAAGCTCATTCTCCACCTTGGTTCCAATCCCTCGGTGAAATTTGGATTATCCTGGTGTGGGGAAGGTGAGATCCACAGTGGACATATGGAAAACCTCAGGGAAAAAAATCCTGAAGGAACTTTCCAGGCAGCAAGAGGAGCCAGTGGGGTGGGAGATGCTCCTGGAATTCCTGGGAGGAGCAGGATGGGTGCTCCCAGAAAATGCAGGATGGTTGGAAATGTTCCTGGAGTTCCTGGAATCAGGGTGGATGCTCCTAAAAAATGCAGCACAGTGGGAGATGCTCCAGGAATTCCTGGGAGGAGCAGGATGGGTCCTCCCAGAAAATCCAGGATAGTTGGAAATGTTCCTGGAATTCCTGGGAGCAGGATGGTGGGGGGATGGTCCAGGAATTCCTGGGAGCACGATGGGTCATCCCAGAAAATGCAGCAAAGTGGAGATGCTCCTGGAATTCCTGGAATCGCGATAGGTCCTCTCAGAAAGTGCAGGACCATGGGAGATGCTCCTGGAATTCCTGGGAGCACGATGGGTCATCCCAGCATTTCTTCCCAGCCCCACTTCTCCCCCTCCTGATCCAGCGGGTGCTTGGAGATTTCACAGGAAATTTCTGGGATGCCACAGGCACGAAATTCCCGGTTTTGTCGGGACTCTTCCTCCAGCCCACTGGGTTCTGTCTCCGCCCCGTCCCTGCCCTGGGAGCTCCCAGCTCGGCTCCATCCCAGCTGGGAGCAGGATTTTCCTCTGCCTCTCCCTTTTCCCAGGAAAACCGTCCCTGCTGCTCCTTTGTGTGGCCGGCAGCAGCTGCAGCTGGCTCCTCTCTTTCCTGTGAAATCTTCCCGATTTTCTGAAGATGTGGCCCTGTTTTGGTGGAAGGGGTTAAATTAAAACCAGGCTTAGCCCTTTTCCTGTTCTTGCTCAGCAAAGGAGGGAAAACCACATTTCCTCGCTGCACCCCTTTGAAAACGAGCTCCTGGGCACGCTGGGATCTTTTTTTTTTTTTTTTTTTTTTTTTTTTCCTGGGGAAATCTGGATGCAGTGCAGGGGAGCTGCTCCCATTAAAGCAAATCCAGCTGCCAGGAGCCCTTGGAATTGTGCCAGGCCCCGGGCAGGACAGCCCTGGGCTGGTTCTGCTGCACCTCATAACCCCCACAGCTGCTGCAGCATCCCCACCTTCCATCCCACATTCCTCAGCATCCCCATGGTATTCCCAGGGAGTGCAGGGAGGAGGGGGAAATATTCCAGTGGGGACTGGAGGGAAACTCAATTCCATCCTGCCTGGGCTGGGAGTGGGAATCAAAGTGAGATTTGCCCAGGTGGAAAAGCAGCAGTGACTCTGCAGCTCCAGCCTGGAATCATCCCCAGGCAGCACAGGACACTTTGGGTTCCTGTTTTTTTGCAGGCAGAGCCGGGTTTCTGGGATTTTTGAGGCTCTGTTCTTGCTGGGTTGGTGGTGAGGAGCTGCTGGGTGTAATTAAGACTTGAATAATGATTAAGGTGAAGGGAGGGGAAGAAATAATCCAGCAGGAGCTGGGACAGCTGTGAATGCCTGGAATTCAGTATTGGAAGTGCTGGGGAATGGGATTGGACAAGTTCTGGCTGTGTCCCCCAGCTCCTGGGCCTGGTGGAAGAGACAAGTGGTGTCCCCAAAATCCTACATGGCACGGGGACATTTCTTTTCCCAGTGGAAATGGGAATTTGGGTTGATTCCAGATCAATCCTGGCTCCTGGGAAGGTGACACTGAAAGTCTCCAAACCCTGCTGACCAAATCAAGGTCCAATAATTATTCCATCTTTTTTTTTCCCCCCAAAAAACCTTAAACTGATGACAGGATAACGTGTTACCAACAGCTAAATGACGATGAGCAAAGATTTTCCAGATTTCCACTCCGGTTTGGATTGGGAGAGGCTTTAAATCCCATCCCATTCCACCCCTTCCATGGGCAGGGACACCTCCCACTATCCCAGGCTGCTCCAATTAATTGGAGGAATTAATTGGATGGGGAACCTCCCACCACCCAGACTTTGGTGCTTGGCATTGCTTAATAATCCAATTTAAAAACAAACAAACAAACAAACCCCCAAAACAACAACAACAAAAGGAAAAAAAGCAGCATAAAGAAACATCCCTAAAGTTCATTAATAAAAAAGGGATGGATCATTAAGGCCCCATTCCTGGAGGAGAGGCTCCCACTTTCAGGGATGCAGCAGGAAAAGAAGGAATTCTGTGTTTCTTCTCTCACACCTCCTGGTAAATTAAAATCTGGGAGCCCTGCAGATTTCTGGGCTTCTGGGAGCACAAAGAGGCTAAAAAATGGTTATTTCAGCTGAGGAGAAAGGCTGCAGGTTGGAAATGAAAACACTTCCTCTGTGGTTTGCACAGAACCTGGAACTGATGTTCCTCCTGACATCCATAAAAACAGAGCCTCTCATTCCTGTATTTAAACAGTGAGATTCAAAAATGGAGCAGTTTAATTAAATTTCTCTCCTAAATGGGGAATTTCTGGGTTTTCTTAAGGAGTGCGAGGTGGAGGCTGATCTTCACCTCCCTGGGTTTGTTCCAGCTTGTCCTGGGAGATCCTGGTGTGGGATTTGGGGAATAAGGTTCAAACCACGCCTGTGGCCTCATTCCTCACCTCAGGAACAGCTGGGAAACCTCAGTTTGTCCTCACACACTGACAAACCACATAAAACCCAACAGTTTCCACGTGTATTTTAAAAGGAATTAAGGAATTTTAAAATTCTGTTTGCTTTTAATTCTATTATTTCTATTAATCCCTCTGTTAATGTTTGGCCATTGCCTCCACTTCATCCTGCTGTGTCAGGTTCTCCCAGCTGAGCATCTTCCAAATGCCAAAAAAATTCCAGTTGATGCCCCAAATTTCCTGGTTGTCCTGCCAGGATGGACAGTTTGGAACAGGATCTTTGCTGGTGTTCAAATCTCCCTGTGGGACCATCAGATTTTGTGTCCCAAGGCCCTTCTCCCACCTGGAGGTTTCTCCATGGGGGAAAAAAAACAGGTTTGTGTTCAAAAAGAGGGCAGGAAAAACACCCTGAGCAGCTGATCCTGGTTTTTCTGTCCAAAAATGGTTGGAAATTTGGGAAATTGGACACAATGTAGGTTAAAAGAGATGGGGTTTTAATGAGGTAAAGTCTGATGAAGACTGAAAAATCCCGAGGATTTTTAACAAAGCTGCAATAGCTTTGTTAGTCCAGGGTTGATGGTGTTGGACTTCAGAGATTCTTGGGAGAAATTTCCCTCAAAGTTCCTAAAAAACATCAGGAATTCATCATTCCTGCAGGCTGGGGAGAGTTTGGATTCCCTTTCCAAAGACTCCAGCCCTGGCTTCAGCTCAGCTTTTTACTTAGAGGAAGAAAGAGACCAAACCCATGAGGGGATCCCAAAGAGGGAACCCAAACCCAATGGGGGATCCTGAGAAAGGAACCCAAATCCAAGGGGGGATCCCAAGGAACTCAAACCCAATGGGGGATCCCAAAGAAGGAACCCAAATCCAAGGGGGGATCCCAAGGAACTCAAACCCAATGGGGGATCCCAAAGAAGGAACCCAAACCCTAGGAGGGATCCAAGGAGGGGACCCAAAACCCAAAGGGGGGATCCCAAGGACCCATGGGTTTCTCTTTCAGCCAATTTTGAGATATTTTGGACAGAGAAATCCCCCCACAGATCCCCCAGCCTTGACCCTTCTTCATTTTTTGAGGGAAAGACATTTAATTATTTATAAATTATAAGTATTTCTATTAATTATTTTAATCAAGGCTGAAGTTGGAGGGTGCTGCAGCTCTGTGGCACCTTGGCAGGGCCAAAGCTGAAAATGTAATTAATTTATTACATCAGGTATTAATTTGTAATAGATCTGCATTAAAAGGCACAAAACCCAGTTAATTCTCTTTTTCTGGGGGGGTGTCACTGCAGGGCACCTGTGGGAGGCCAAACAGCTCCATTTTCCTGCTTTTCTTCCCTTTTTTCCTGTACTTTGATCCCAATTCTGAGTGATATTTGAGTTGGCCAAGTCTGGCAGTGATGACACCCTGGGTAATAGGCAGCAAAAAAAAAAAAAAAAATCAGCCGAGGAATAATTTTCATGTTCCAGACTGGAGTCTGCAAGCAGTGAGAAGTTCAAAATAAATAAATAAACCCCCAAAAAAGCCAAGCTGGGAATTGCACATGGAGCATATTTTCCACAGAATGACTGAGGAAGGAGCCCGGGAGGTCAATTGAGCAGAAATTCGAGTTAAGGCAGAGCAGTTCTAAATTAGGAGCTGCTTTGGCAGAAAATCTTCAACTGGGAGGAGCCTTGGCCAAGAAGGAGTCTCAAGGAGGCTCATTAGCACCCCAGGAAGGAGAGTTTCCCATTAAAAGGGATTTCTGGCATGGGAAGGACTTAAATCCTTCCCAAATTCTGCAATTTGAGGGTCAGATTTCTGCCCCAGATTTAGGGACATCATTAAACTCAGCTTAAATGCATGAGGGTCACATAAAGCATCCCAAGGATTGGCACAGGACCCATCCCTGGAGGGGTTCCAAAGGCCTGGATGTGGCACTTGGGGACTCTGGGAATGGCTGGATCTGAGCTCAGAGGGCTTTTCCAGCCTCCAGGATTCTGGGATTTCATTAAATGCTCAGAGCTGAACAGAAAACCAAGATGGGTGAAGTCTGGCTTTAAATGTGAATAAAAGGCACTGAAGAAGAGTTTGGTCCCCAAACCACCCCCAGCCTCTAAAAAAAACCCCCCAAACCTTCTGGAATCTGCAGTAACATTCCCTGGCACCATCCCTGACTGGAAATCAGATCCCTGGGGTTTGGGCAGCTTTGCTGGAAGATCCTGAGCCTGTGCTGAGGTCCAGGATGGGAGCAGAGTGGGATTTAAGGAGCACAGGGATGTTCTCATCCCCTTCCTCTCACACTGGGGGGTGTCCAGGTATGCCAAGGGATCCCAAGAGGAAAAAGGAGATTCTGGAAACACCTGAGGTCACACTTGAGCATTCATGTGGTGAAGGAGAGGTTGGGGGGAAGTTCAGTGGGAAATTGAGTTTCGAGCCTCCTTCAGATCCCATATCTGCTCTCCAGTGTTACTGGAAATCCCATAATTCCATAATCCTGTTGGGATTGAAGCCTTTCCCTGGCTCACAGGGAATTCATCTCCTCTGTCCCTCCTGTCCCTGAGCTGCAGGGCCACCCCTGCCAATGCTGGCACACAAAGCCTTGGATCCACCAGAAAATCCTTATTCCCCCCTGTCCTGGGTGGCAATGCAGGATGTGAGCAGGGCTGTGGATTCCATCCCCAGCTGTTCACCCAGCTGTTGCAGGGTTCTTTATCTTGCCCACAGCCCATCCTCCCTCCAGGAGATCTCTCCTGTTCATGGCCATGCAGTCCCAGGGCAGGGCTGATCAAATTCCATCATCCCATTGGGAGATGCTCCAGCCAGGGCAGGAGCCGAGCATTTCCTACCCAGATCAAAGGGGAGATTTGGAACAGCAGAGCAGCCTTTTCCCACTGCATCCCAGAGGAAAACCAGAGCCTTGCACATCATCCCTGCAGCTTTGGAGGAAAACTGCACCTTGTGCAGGAGCCCTGCTCCAGCAGAACCACATCTGTCACTGCAGGAGGATGCAGCCACCATGGAATGGGACTGCACCAACCCTGACTGACTGACGGGGGCACCTTGGATTCTCCCTCTGCCCCTGCTCTGGGTTTGTTCTCTGCAATACTGCATTGCTATTGGAATTTTCCTAGTAAAGAACTGTTATTCCTATTCCCATATCTTTGCCTGAGAGCCCCTGAATTTCAAAATTATAATAATTTGGAGGGAGGGGGTTTACATTTCCCATTTCAAGAGAGGCTCCTGCCTTTCTTAACCCACATCTATCTTTCAAACCAGGACACTCTCACTTCCAAAGCTGCTGCTGCCCCAAAGGAGGACTCAGATCAAACAGAGCGAGGCTGCTCCTGCCAGACAAAATCAATTTACAGCCCCTGGGAGCTGCAATCCTGCCCCTTGATCAGGTGACAAACTCCCAGCTGATCCCAGCTTGTGGCTGCGAAAAATGTAGATTTCTGTGCCATAAAAAGCCTGGGAAATGGGAATGTGAGGAGCCTGGGGGGCTGAGGAAAGGGAAGGGAATTTGGCACCCAAAATAATTCATGAATTTGGGGCGTGGCATGTGAGGTAAAGTGGCCACCTGCTGAATCCCTGCCAGATGGATATAAATAAATAAAAATTTAAAAGGTAAAATAAAAATTTAAAAGTAAATGCAAATATAGAAAACATAAAAATATAAAAACATATCAGAATACATACATATCCATATACATGTACAGATATATATCTATATATCTAAATATCTAAATATCTAAATATCTAAATATCTAAATATCTAAATATCTAAATATCTAAATATATAAATATATAAATATATAAATATACACACACACACATATGCATTCTGTATACTCACACAGGCCTGGATGTGCAAAACTGTGGAAAAATGAGAATTTTTGAGCAATTCCAGTGTGGAATTCTGCAGCAAATACGTCCCTGGCTGTGCTGGGGGATCCCTGCCAGTCCCTCTGTGGAATCAGCACAAAGCCCTGGGGCTCTGAGTGATTTTTCCCACCACTGCTGATGCTTCAAATTATATTAAAAAAAAAAAAAGCCCAAATTGTTGCTTTTGGATGAGTTGGAGAAGGATTTTCCTTCTGCACTCAGTGTCTGCCAAGGGTCCCTGGGGAGGGAGGAGAAACGGGCCCGGCCTTGTCCTCGGCAGCTGCTGACAGAAATCAATGAGTGCTGGCTGGATGTGTTTTCAGAGCAAATTGGGATTTTAATTGCCTGCAAATCCCATTGTTTCCTGCTCCAGACAAACACAACCATCGCTTTTCCCTGGTGTTTCCCACACCTGGCCCAGGAGAAGGAGGAAAGGGAGGAGAGCAGGATTTTGCTGTTTGGATGTGTCTAAAATGTCGATTTTCCTGAAGTTTTGGTTGTTTTGCACGTGCTGGGGGCTTGTCTGCAAAATCAGGCAGGGCCCAGGTAACATTTCAGGCCCATTCCATCCCATCCCATCCCATCCCATCCCATCCCATCCCATCCCATCCCATCCCATCCCATCCCATCCCATCCCATCCCATCCCATCCCATCCCATCCCATCCCTCCCTCTCTAAAATTCCATCCCTCCCTCCCTGAGTTTCCATCCCAAAACTCTGCAAAATCAGGGAAATGCTCCTGGCTGATGGTTCACTTTTCATCAATACATTTAATTCCTTTTAACTCTTAGAGCACCACAATTCTCAGTTTCCCTGTGAAGGGACGGCCCCATCTCTCCCTCTCTGAATTTCCATCCCTTCCTTTCTAAAATTCCATCCCTCCCTCTCTGAATTTTCTTCCCAAAACCCTGGGAAATCAGAGAAACGCTCCTGGCTGATTGTTCACCTTTTGCCAACACGTTTAATTCCCTTTAGCCCTTAGAGAACTGACATTTCCAGCTTCCCTGGGGAAGTGACAGTTCCATCCCATCCCATCCCATCCCATCCCATCCCATCCCATCCCATCCCATCCCATCCCATCCCATCCCATCCCATCCCATCCCATCCCCCTTCCCACTGTCCCAGGTGCTCCCAGCCCCAATGTCCAGCCTGGCCTTGGGCACTGCCAGGGATCCAGGGGCAGCCACAGCTGCTCTGGCAATTCCATGGCAGCCCCTGCCCACCCTGCCAGGGAACAATTCCTTCCCCAGATCCCATCCAGCCCTGCCCTCTGGCACTGGAAGCCATTCCCTGTGTGCTGTCCCTCCATGCCTTGTCCCCAGTCCCTCTCCAGCTCTCCTGGAGCCCCTTCAGGCCCTGCCAGGGGCTCTGAGCTCTCCCTGGAGCCTTCTCCTCTCCAGGGGAGCACCCCCAGCTCTCCCTGGAATAAAATTAATAATCCTTTATATAAGTTATTATTAATTTGAAATTATTTGGAAATAGCTGAGATTTAAATATTGGAGGTTTTGCAGTCTCAGGCTCCTTTGAGGTTCTGGTCTCTTTCTGCAGAGCACAGAAACCTCCCCAGAGAGCTCCAACCCTTTTGGAATTTGGTGTCCGACCCCCTCACCCTGATCTGCCACAGGATGGTGCAAACCAGGCTTTGGAATGTTTTAGGAAAGTTGATTTTTGACTGATTTCCAGTAAAACCCCCAATTTTGGTGCCATTCTGGTTTAAATTTCAAGCTGGGTTTATGTGTCCAGGTGCCTTCCCAGCCTGTGCCACCAAAGCTGATTTATCTGCAGAAAACAGGAAAGGCTGGGAAATAGCTGACATTTCCTTTGAAATAAATATAAATATAAATATAAATATAAATATAAATATAAATATAAATATAAATATAAATATAAATATAAATATAAATATAAATATAAATATAAATATAAATGATACAGATATAAATGATACAGATATAAATGATACAGATATAAATGATACAGATATAAATGATAGATATAGATATAGATATAGATATAGATATAGATATAGATATAGATATAGATATAGATATAGATATAGATATAGATATAGATAGAAATAGAAATAGAAATAGAAATAGAAATAGAAATAGAAATAAACACATACAAACACAAATTTACATAAAAATACAAATAAAAATAAGAATAAAAATACAAATTTAAATATGAATATAATATAAATAAGAATATAAAAGTTGAAATATAAACAAATATAATTTATAATTACCCTGCTCCTTGACTCCATTATACCATTTTAAACCCCCCCTGTGTGATCCATAGGATGTCAATACCAACAAGTCTCTCCTTTAGGAGATCCACCTTCCCAAGCCCAAAAACCTGAGAATTAAGTGCAGAAATTCCTCTTCCCTTGTCCAGGGCTGTTTTTTTTTTTTTGCCCCAAGCCAAACTTCCCATTTGAAATCCTCTCAGCCCTGCTATTTCCAGCCCCTCCCCATCTGCTGCCTCCAGCAGGGCTGACAGAAACGAGCCTGGCTCCCGATTTCCTTCTCATTTCTGTGACAAACTGATTCCAAAAATCCCCAAATCCTTTCCAAATCCAGCCAGGTCCTCCTTTAATTTTTTTTTTTTCTTTCTTTTTCAGCTGCTCAAAGGATTTGCCCAGGGGTAGGTGACACCCCCTGAGCACACTCGGGGAAATGCAGATTTTAGCTGCAGGGAGAAGCACAAATCTTTCATCTTCCAAGGATTTTTTTTCCTCATCCCACCCCAACACCCATCACGAGAAAGTTTTGGGTCTTGCCCCCGGTAAAAAATGATGGGAGGACTTTACAGTGTTCATTTTTCACCGATTTTTTGTGGGGTTTTTTTCCCCACTTTGGACACTTCCATGGATGAGGAAGAGATGAGCAAAGAGATCCCAAATTTCCCATCCTCATGGAGAATCCCTGCCAGCTCTGGGGGGGGGGGAGGATGGGGCTGGGCTCTGCTCCCAGCACCACCAAACCTGGAGTTTCCTGCATTTTTGGGCCCTTTTCCTGCATTTTTGGGTCATTTTTCTGCATCTTTTTGGGTTGTTTTCCTGCATCCCCTTATGGGTAATTTCCTCACATCTTTTTTTTTTTCTTTTTTTCTTCGTTTTCCTGAACTTTTTTGGGTCATCTGCATCTTTTTGGGTCGTTTTCTTGCATCTTTTTTGAGTAATTTTCCTGTATTTTGGAGTAATTTTCCTGCATTTTGGGATCATTTTCCTGCATTTTAAGGTAATTTTCCTGCATTTTTGGGTCTTTTTTTCTGCATCTCTTTGGGCCATTTTCCTGCATTTTTGGGTTGCTTCCCTGCATTTTTGGGTAATTTTCCTGCATTTTTGAGCCATTTCCCTGCATCTTTTCCTTTTCCTGCTTTTTTTTGTTGTTGTTGTTGTTTTCCTGCATATTTTTTGAGTAATTTTCCTGCATTTTGGAGTAATTTTCTTACACTTTGAGGTTATTTCCCTGCACGTTTAGGCCATTTTTCTGCATTTTTGGGTCATTTCCTTGCCTTTTTGGGTGTTTTCTCTGCAATTTCGGGTGGTTTTCCCCATGCCCAGCTGTCCCTGCTGCTGGAAGGACAGGACACGCTGGGACAGCCCGGGCAGGTGACAGGGATCAGCTGCTGCTCCTGCTATTCTTAGTGCCAGGAATTGCTATTTTTACTGGGAGCAGCAGCGAGCTGAGCTCCTTCAACACGTGACAACACTCTGGGCTTAAAGAGATTCAATTCATTTCAGCATTAGGAGGAATTTAAATCCAATTATTTTAAAAAGAAGGGAACTCTTCAGCGCTGCCCCAGCCTGGGCTGCCAGTCTCTGGTTCCTCCTCTTTCCCAAAGTTTTTCCTGCATTTCCGTGGAGAATCAGGATCTTTTGGGGAGCAGAGCTTCTGCCTAATTAGAACTTCCCAATTTGGTGTCTGGAGAGCAGCAAAGCACTGGCAGAGCCCTGAAAAGGATGAAACTCAAAGGAACAGAAGGGGAAAATGAATAATTTACTGTGGGAATGTGCAGGGAGAGCTTCCAGAACCTCTGGAGCTGGGGTCAGGCTTTGAAGTGCCTTGGTGAGGGATTTTTGCTCCTCACTGAGCTCTGGTGAGTTTAGTGGGTTGAAAAGTTTATTATTCTACATTAGGGAATATCCTGAGTGGGAAGATCCCACAGGATGATCCAGACCCCAACAATCCCCCTGTGCATTCCTGAGTGGTGTCCAATGCTCCAGGAGCTCTGGCAGCCTCGGGGATCCTTGGACACCCCAGAATTTTCTTCTCTTGGAGTTTAAACCTGGTTGGGGCAATATTTGGATGGGAATCTCCAGTATTTGGTTAATATGGAAACGTGGCTTGCTGAGATATGGAATGGCTCCTGTGCTGGGAGCTCTGGCTGCAGCCCAGCTTTCCCCAGAATCCATCCTGACCCTCCCGAGAGTTTCACTCTGTTCATATTTTCAGTTTCCCAGCAGAGGAATTGCAGGGAAATGAGCTGGGAATGGGAGGAAAGCACCTGAATAAAGACCACAAATAGCTGGGGCAGGGCGCTGGAAAAGATTTGGTGAAATGTGAATTTTGAGCCCACGCTGCCAGCTCATCTTTTGCCCACTCCTGGTTGCTTTTCCTTGTAGAAACCCTGTTTATTTCCAGCCCTATTTTTCCTATTTCTGGATCAAATTTCCCTCGATAAAATTCCTGAGGTACCTGTGAAACCCCTGCCTTCCTTTGCCACATTTCCTTGTCCCTTGTGTGAGTGACAAATGGCTGCACCCACCCCCTCCCCTTGTTGGATTTATTGAACGGTTAAAAGTTTCTCTTTAAATAACAAAAACAACCCAGAAAGAAACCCTGCCCTGAGGCATTTTTCCCTTTTTGCAGAAGGTCACCAGGGCCAGTTTGGTTTTCCTGCTGGATAACGAATCCTCTGGAGAAGTTTGTGCAATTCAAAGGGAAAACAAAACATTGCCAGTGCTGGGAAATGAAAGGTGTGGTGGCACTGGGAGATGGGAACACCCTATTTAATCCTCATTATTTTTATTCAGGGATATTGATTATGAGGGGTTGTTTTATTGTGAGGCCCATCTGTGACTGTGACCTCTCTGCTGATTCTCAGGACTTAATGCAAATTAAGTGTGTGTTAATGAATTATTTCAGAAATGCTGTTGGAATCACAGAATCGGAATGGTTTGGGTTGGAAAACTCATCCAGTGCCACCCCTGCCTTGGGCAGGGCCCCCTTCCAATGTCCCAGGGTGCTCCAAGCCCCGTCCAGCCTGGCCTGGGACACTGCCAGGGGTGGGATGAGCTTCTCTGGGATGCAGGATCAACATCTGTTTTAATTGAAAACATAATTCAGTGATCCTACTGATGGAATCACTGCTGCTGCTGTGCTTTGAAAGAACTGACGAGAAAGAGCGAGGTCTAAAAAAAAATCTTCATTTCCTGGGGAATTTTCCCTGGGATTTCCTGGAGAAGATACAGAACTCAGAATTCAAAGAAAGTGTTGAGGAGTTCGGGGGGCACAGGTTGAGCTCTGGGTGGGATCCCAGGAGCTGCCAACCCTGGGGACGACAAAGGGACCAGGGCACAGCTGGCTGAGGGACACCCAGGGACATCCCAGGACTTGCAGCAGTGGGACTGAGGGATTTGAGGGTTATTTGTGGGGGTGTGGGGAAGCAGGGTGGTGCTCTGGGGTCCCTCCCTGGAGGCACCAGCTCAGGGCTGTTTGTTCCTGTGTTACTGCCCTGGCAATAAATGGATTTATGGAATGAGGCTCCTGGGGCTCTGCCAGGGGAAAGCTGGGAGGGATCTGGGGAGGGTGGGGGGTGACGAGGGACCTGTCAGGACACTGGGAAGGGGATCCAGCCCCAGCAGTGCCAGTCCCCGGTGCTGGGATGTGATGGACAAAGTGCTCCTGGATGGCCACACTGGGAGGTTTCCTTCCATGTGAATTCCATGTAATTCCTGCTCTGGCTCTGCTGCTGGCTCCCCATCTCCAGGGTGCAGTGACACGAAGGGTCCCAGAGCACAGGATTGCATCCAATGGCTCTGGAATATCCCCAGGGAGGAGACTCCAGCCCCTCTCTGCTCTTTATTCAGGCCTCACTCACTGGGAATAAATTTTTCCTGCTGTTCCCAATCCAGCTGCATTTCAGGGTCCTGGCAGTGCCACGGATTCAGGGATGGAAAGGGAGACCCAGGAACTGCCTGAGAGCACAGCAGGCGCTGCCTTTTCCCTGTGACATCCATGGGATCTCTGTGGGACACATCTTGAGAAAGTAAGAAAATTACAGCCTGGAAAATATTCCAGGCTGGAGCTTCTCAGCTCTGTTCCCAGCCCATGAGCTGGTCCAGCTCAAGGCCAGGGAGAATTTCCCCCAGGGTGATCATTTGGTCACAATAAAAAGGAATTAATAACAAGATAGAAGCCCTGTTGTGGTGTGTGCCCAGGCCCTGGCCATGGGGTGTCTTCTCTCTGAACCAATCACCTTTTCTCTACTCTGGGAGTTGCAGTCCTGCTATAAAACCAAGTGTGTTTGTGAATAAACTTGGCTCTTTCTTCCTGTCATGAAAGACAACCATGTAGCTGTGCATCTTATTTCTGCTGCACTTAAAGGGTTAAAACCCCTTTCCACGGCTACAATCTCTGCTCTGGCTCTGCTGCTGCTGCTCTCATCTCCAGGAGGGGACAGGAAAGGTCCCAGCCCAGCACAGGTGTCCTGCAGCCCCAGTGCCCATCCTCACCCTCAGCACTGGGGCTGGGCTGGGATGGCACTGGGAATAAAGCTCTTCCCTTTGTTCTTCTATTAATGCTGAATTTAGGAAATGTTTTCTTTCCTATTGCTCTCAGCACAGGGAATACAGGGGGGCAGAGCTGAGAGGTGCTAAAGGGGTCACCTGGAATTACGGAATCATGGAATGTGCTGGGCTGGAATATTCCACAGGAATCACTGATCCAGCCCCAGACCCCCCAGCAATCCCCCCTGTCCATCCCTGGAGCTCTGGCAGCCTCGGGGCCGTGCCCATTCCCTGGGGAGCCTGGGCAGTGCCCAGCACCCTCTGGCTGAGGGAAGAACCTTTCCCTCATCTCCAGCCTGAGCCTGCCCTGGCCCAGCTCCAGCCCTTCCCTGGCTGCTGTCCCTGTCCCAGGGAGCAGAGATCAGAGCCGTCCCTGCTGCATCAGTTAAATGTGATTTTTTCAATGAATTCCGAGTTGGAAGCTGCAAAAATCCATTAGAAACTGAGATAATGGGAAAATAAAAAAATTCCAGGTGGCTCCATGTTCCCCGTGGTGAAACTCCAGTGAATATCATCAAGCTCCACCGTGTGCAAAGATCCATCCTGGGATGCTGGACACGGTTTGGAATTTAACTGGGATATTTTCTGGATGCAAGCAGGATGTTCTCAGGAATAACAAGCACTGGACAGAAAGGAAACTGTGAAATCTCACCTGGGATATTTCACAGTTGTGTTGTTCTGTTCCTGCTAAACCAAACAGAGCAGGGCCTTTGTTTATCTCTGGCCATGCAGGAGAAGGGTCGGTGCCAAATCTGCTTCCAGTCCTTCCCTTACACCTGCAATCCTTTCCCTGAATCCCATCCCGAGGGAAAACTGGGCTCAGGAGCAGTTGCTCTGTCCTAGCTGCAGGTCTGGCTTTGCTTTAGGCTTGGCTTGACTTTGGCTTTCACAGCCCAATTGTTTCCCATGCTGAGGTGGGTTGTTTATTCCTGACAAAATCTTTGGGATTTTTTGCTTCCTCCACGATTTTTAGGAGGAATAATCCATAATTCTCCTGGATAGGTTTAAGAAGGACTGACTTCAGCTCTTTATTCCCAATGCTGTTTCTGAAGCCTTTTCCTTTTTCCTTTTTTTCTTTTCCCTTTTTCCCTTTTCCTTTCCCTGTTTTCCTTTCCTTTTACCTTTTCCCCTTTCCCTTTCTTCATTTCCCTTTTCCTTTGTTCCTTTTCCCTACTTGTTTTAATTTCCTTTGCAGCCTCTGATCCAGTTTGGCTTTGTTATTTTTATAACACTGTTCCCCAGTCCTTGAGATCCAGCTTACTTTGGGATTCTTTCCTTTTAACTTCTTTTGGGATCCTTTATTTTTGCCTTTCTTTGTTTTTTCTCTGCTTATTTCCTGCATCTTCTGAGAGAGATTTAATCCACTTAACCTGGAGCTTTCCTGAATCATTTTCCACAACCTCCTCTTTTTCCAAAATGCCAATTCCTGCGAATTTTACACCCAATACTAAAGAAATTAACCTCTCTGTTCCCATCCTTAAGTTTAGATAAACCTTGGGTTTTTTAAAAATAAAATATTTGCCCTTGAACCATAGGTGCATTTTACCATTTTCTGGTTTTATTCTTAATTTAGTTGATAAATAAAAATAATTGATTATTGACATGAGGCACTTGGGACTGGGAATGCCCGAGGGCAACTGTGGGGGCCCTGATTTCCAATTTCCTGCTCTCCCTGTGCATCCCAGGCCCCTCACGGGGCTGATTCTCCATCCCATCCTTCAGGAGTTGGGAATTGTGGTCTGACAGCAATTCCTGGGAGAGGAAATTCCTGCCAGGAATCTCCGAGGATCAGCCCCTCGATGAGGAAAAAGGGAATAAAAGAAAACAAAATAATTTGTGATAAAACAGCACCACTGGGCCAGATTCCAGCTGGAGGATCCCACAGAACCAAATCTGCCCCAAAATTGGATGGAATGGGTGCCCTGGGGTATTTTTTTGGGAACAGGAGGAGCAGTGGGACCTCTCCAGGACAGGGCAGAGAATTTCTCCCCCTCAGGGACCCAGCCAGGCACCTCCAAGTCCCCTGAGTGCAAAGCTCTTGAGCTCTTCAACCAATTAATTATTCCTGCAATGGATATTCCCATTAATTTCTTTAATTTCTGCTTCCCCAGGAGCTGTTTAGCTGGGAATCAAACAGTTATTCCCTGATAAAATCAAGAATAAACAGGGATTTCTGTTCTTTATTCTAAATGTCAATTCTTGGTGTGCACCAGAGACCTGGGGTTTTGTTCTCTCATCCCAAAGAATTAAAGGAGTTCCTAAGGACTGGCCACGTCTTTCACTGGACCAGCTGCCAAGACTGATAAAAATAGGCCTGGTTTTAGGCAAGCTGAGTTATTAATTCCAGTTTTAATCAGTTATTTTAATAGAGATCCAAATTCTTCCACTCTTGAATTCCCCTGTGTGCTGGTCGCTGCTTGATATCAATATCAAATGCGTATTTGGGGTGTAAATAATCAATATTTCTGGTCTAATCTCCCAGCTCAGTGTTTATTCAACCTTTTAAAATCCATTTTTGGAGCTCCTACCTGCGGCTGCCACTCAGCTCCTGGCTGAACTCATTTTCTCCAGGGTTAATGAGAACAAATCCTTTGAACTCCCTGCTCATTTCTGTCTGATTTGGTGCAGGGCTCTCCCTGACTGCCTTTCCAGGGAAATTGGTTATAGGAATTATCAAGGGTTCTACTATGAAAAAGTTTGATTCAATTAATTAGAAATTCAAGACTTGGCCTTTGGCCAAAATGTAATTTACTTTCCCCGAGCCTGATTTGAAATGAAATCTTTGGGCAGGTTTTAAGCTAAAAAAAGAATAACCACAAGTTCTCTTAGCTCTTCTTTTCTACTGTTAAAAAACCCAAATAAAATCCAACCAAGCAACAAAAAATAAACCAACCAAACCAAACAAAACAAAACAAAAAAAAACAATAAAAACCCCAACAAACAAAAAAAAACCCAAACAACCCCTAAAAAAATCCCCAATGACTGAAATGTGTAGAATTATTTAAATATGGAAATGAAATTTGGAGGAGTTTTAAGGCAGGCCTGGCTGTGCAGGGAAGGTGTCCTGGGATCAGATGTTGATCCCAAATCCATCAGTGGGATGGAGATGGGGCCCAGTGCCTGTACTGGTCCCAGTACAGCTCTGGAGCTGCCATGGCCACTGGAGCTTCTGTGGAATTGTCCCAGGGTTTGGTTCATGGAATGTCAAATGGATTTTTTTTCTTTTTTTGGTGTAAATAATCAATATTTCTGGTCAAATCTCCCAGCTCAGTGTTTATTCAACTTTTTAAAAATCTGTTCTTGGAGCTCCTACCTATGGCTGCCACTCACTCCTGGCTGAGCTCATTTCCTCCATTCCTGCAGGCCCAGCCTGGGCTGGGGTCAGAGCAAACCCTGAGCCAGGGCTCATCCTCAGGGTGGAATTCTGACCTGCAGCTGGGGCTGCCCTGCTCCCCAGACTTCTGCATTTGGGGTTACTGGGGGACTCCAAAATTTCCAAATGTCCTTCCTGGTGGAGGACCTGGATACACCCAAACCTCCCTGGGGCCAGAGGTCATTCCTGTGTCCCAGATTTCCAACCTGCTGAGGACCCTCTTCCCCAGCCTGGTGGGATCCTCTTCCCAAGCCTGGTCAGAATCCTGTTCCCAACCCTGCTGAGGATCCTCTTCCCAACCTCGGTGACAATCCTGTTCCTAAGCCTGGTGAGGATCTTCTCTTCCTGCTGAGGATCCTCTTCCCAAGCTGATGAGGATTTTCTTCCCAACCCTGGGTAGGGATCCTCTTCCCAACCCCGGTGACAATCCTGTTCCCAAGGCTGGTGAGGATTTTTTTCCCAACCCTGGGTGAGGATTCTCTTCCCAACCATGGTGACAATCCTGTTCCCAAGGCTGGTGAGGATTTTTTTCCCAACCCTGGGTAAGGATCCTCTTCCCAACCAAGGTGACAATCCTGTTCCCAAGGCAGGTGAGGCTCCTCTTCCCGAGATGCTCAGAACCCTCTGGGGCAGTGCCTTCACCAGTGTGAGCAGCACTCTCAGAACCCAGAGCACGCTCGTTGAATGGCTGACTAACAAAGGATGGTCTTGTATGGAGCTCCAGGAACAGTTCAGTGTTTCAAAGAGGGTCCAGGAACAAAACCAGGATGGGATTGAGGGCACAGGATTAAATATGGGACAGGGGGGTGGATCTGAGAGTCAAGGGCCAGTGGGAGAAGGTGAAAGTGGTGCAGAGGAGGGGCAGCCAACTGGGGGAACCCGTGGGGTGACAGGGGTGCAGCACTGCAGGACCAATGGGGATCAGCAGAGAGAAGAACATTCCAGGGGAGGTGAATATATGGTAAAAAGGGGCTGGGCAGGGGTGACAGCAACTGTGTAAACCAATAGAACTGAAGGGATTAGCATGTGCTGCAAAGGCCTGTGGGAGGGAGGCACCTCTCACCATGACCTCGAGGGGTGTTTCTCATTCCCTGCCCCTCCAGGGCAGGAGTGTTACAGTCCCAGTCCACAATTCTTTTGTCAAGATGATGAGGAGCTTCTTCCCAAGCTAGTGAGAATCCTTTTCCCAACTTTGGGGGCAGTCCTCTTCCCAGCCTCTTAAGGATCCTGTTCCCAGTCCTGGTAACAGTTCTGTTCCCAAGCGTGGTGACAATCCTCTTCCCTTTCTGCTGAGGATCTTCTTCCTAACCCTGGTGACAATCCTGTTCCCAGTCCTGGTGAGGATCCTGTTCCCAGGCTGATGAGGATCCTGTTCCCAGTCCTGGTGAGGATCCTGTTCCCCATCCTGCACAGCCCCTCTTTGCTGCTGTGCCAGGAATGTTCCAGCTCTGCAATTCCCACCCACACCCCCAGAGCAGTTCTGGTTCTCTCGTGCTCCAAAGGAAGTTTCAGTCCCTTTTTTTGCTGCTTTCCCTGCAGTGGGACATGAGAGGCTGGACTGGGAGGAGGATGGACAGAAGATAAACTCCCACCCCTGCTTGGATTTAAAATAAACCCCCAAACTATTTAAAACTCAGGCTTTTCCAGAATTTTAAAACTGGATCTGCCTTGGTGGTGGTTCTTTGGGATCAATGGTAATTCCAGACCCAGCTGGAATATGGGACTGGGGTTTATCCACCCTCCCTGCAGCAGGGAGTTCACAGAACCTATAAACCCTTTTCCTCCTCTCTGCACATGATTTAAGGAATTCTGATCCCTCAATCCCTCCACTTGCACTTTGCAAAGAGACAATTCTGGAATGACACAGTGAGGAATAACACAATTAGCATCTGGGATGTCCTGTGATGTCCACAGGGAAAAGTACTCCCAAAGTCAGTGATTTTCCTGGTCCTTCTTTTAAATCTTCACTGGTTTGAATCCAAGATGAGGGATCAGAATTCCTGATGAAAAGTGGGACCATGGGTTATCCACCCTCCCTGCAGCAGGGAGGTCACAGAACCTGCAGGCTCTTTTCCTTCTCTCCCCACACCATTCATTCCCTCCATCCATCCACGTGGACTTTTTGAACAATTCTGGAATAACACTGTGAGGCACCTCTGGGATGTACTTTGATGTTCACAGAGGAGAAAGTGCTTCCAAAGTCAGTGATTTTCCTGGTTCTCCTTTTAAATCATCACTGGGTTGAATGCAAGGTGAGGGATCAGAATTCCTGATGATGCAGGATGAGAATTGGGAAGGGGCACCGTGGTTATCCAGCCCAGTGCCCGCAGCAGGGAGTTCACAGAACCTGCAGACTCTTTTCCTTCTCTCCCTGCACCATTTAAGGAATTCTGATCCCTCCACTTGTGCTTTGTAAAGAGACAATTCTGGAATAACACCATGAGGCATCAGTACAAAGTCAGTGATTTTCCTGGTCCTTCTTTTAAATCCTCACTGGGTTGAATGCAAGAGGAGGGATCAGAATTCCTGATGAGCAGTGGGAAGAGGGCTGGAGAGCCCCAGGTGCTCCTGCAAGGCTGGCTGGCTCCTGTCACTCTCAACTCCCTGGAGAAAGAAAAGCAACTCCCTACTCCACCTAAATGATTTTATGCTCACCCCCGGCCTTTATTTCATTCTCCTGCCCATTCACTATTTTAATTATTATTTTTTTCCCCCACCCTGGGAAGCCAAACCTCTTGGATTTTGCCTTTTGGTCGAGTTATTTCGGGAACTCATTAAACGCCTGGGTCACGTGCTCGTTATTAGAAAATGAAAACAACTCAGAGGCTGTGCCACGAGAGAGGCTTCCTGGTGAATTACCGGAGTTAAGCAGTGGCTTAACAGCTTGAGACTCCTGGAACATTAGGCAGGGTTTTTTTAGACCTTTAATGCACGGCAGATTACGCCGCTTCCTGCTCGGAATGGTCTGAGGTTGTTGTCTGTGGTTGGGTTAATGGGGAGGAGGCTGCAGGGGGGTAAGGCAGGAATTACAGCAGTCCCTGGCTGAGGACAAGGCTTTCAATAAAGGGAGGGGAAACCAAGCCATGAGCAAGGCTCATCCTGGGGCTGGGACTGGAGCAGAATCGTGGTGGGATCCACAAAACTTCAAATATTGGTGTCAGACCTGGAGAAGTCATTCCTTGGGAAGGAGCTGCTTCCTCTCCTCCCTGAGATCACCAAACCCCCGGTGCCACTGGGAGTGCTGGAGAGCCCCAGAACCTGCCCTGAGCAACAGCAGAATTGGTGGGGAGACAGAGGAGATGAGGGATCAATAAACAAACCCCTGGAGATGAGGGGCCAATAATCAAACATCCTGGAGATGAGGGATCAACAACCAAACACCCTGGAGATGGGGGATCAATAACCAAACACCTAGAGATGATCAATAACCAAACACCCTGGAGCTCAGGGATCAATGAACACCGGGAGCCTCAGGGAGGCTGGGGACTGAATGCTCTGTCCCTGAGTGTCACCTGACCTGAGGGGCAAAATATCAAAATATTGCAGTGTAGGGACTGCAGCAAAGCTTCTCTGGCTGTCCTTGCTCTGCTGTGACATTCTGCATCTCACAAGGGCAGACTGTGGGGTTTTATATCAGGTTTTGGTTAAGCAGACAAAAATGTGTCTGAGCTGAAAAGGTTGTGGGCTCAGGGAAAATTCAACAGGAAAAACTCTCCTAAACTCCCAGCTGTCTAATCTGAAACTTGCATTTGTTGTGATTTGCCCATCTTTTGGTATCAGATGGTAACTCTGGAGCACAGAATTAATAATCCAAATATTTGCAGAGGTTTGCTCTTCAATCAGTTCCTAAATGTTCGTTTGGGTGTGCAGGTGAGCTTAGGGATCTGCAGATTAAAATCAGGGAATGGTTTAAATGGCTTAAAATCAGGAAAATGGGAATCCCATTCCCACGTGTAGGATGCAGTTTGCTGTCACAGAGAGTGCCCATCCCCAGAAGGAATAGCAGGAAAAAGGAAAAGGGCAGAGAGTTGTATAAAAAAAGAGAGTTTGGTACCACGTGGGCTCTGCTTTGCTCAGTGATTTTTATTTCCCTTGGTTGGACTGGGCCTCCTTCAAACAAAACGAACCAGGCTGAGCTGTCCAGGGAAAACGTGGCTGCCCCTGGATCCCTGGCAGTGTCCCAGGCCAGGCTGGACATTGGGGCTGGAGCAGCCTGGGACAGTGGGAGGTGTCCCTGGGGTGACACTGGGTGGGATTTAAGGTCCCTTCCAGCCCAACCCATTCCATGATTCCATGATAAACGTTCCCCTGTGCAGCATCTCAGCCCTTTCAGGGCTCCTGGTAATGCTGGGCCGTCCCTCAGGACAGGCTGGGGGATCAGTGATGGCAATGGGAGACAGAGCCCTCCACCCCCAAACTCCATCAACCAAGCTCTGGCAATTTCTGTCATTGAACAAGGTTTTGGGGTCTTTTCTAATTTTAAGAAAGACTCAGCACATGCCACTTTTCCATCTGGGACCTGGCTGCTCAGGAGGCAGCAGCTCCCAAACCCCAAAATCCAGCCCTGAGCAGCACCCAGGAGCTCCTCAGCCTCTGGACCCTCCCCCCCTGCTCCTGTGCAAGCCCATTCCAGCTGCAGTGAGCAGCACTGGGAGGAGAGGGACCAGCAGCCCCTGGTTTGGGCAGAGCTTCTCAGGGCCCTGAGAGTGCTCCCAGCCCTGTCTGTGGGCTGTTCCCTGCTTTTCTGTCTTGGTTGGAAAGACAGGTGTCTGCCAAGAAAGGCAGGAGCCACTTTTTAAAATGGAGAATGTAAACCCCTCCCTCCATATTATTATAATTTTGAAATTCAGGGGCTCTCAGGCAAAGCTATGGGAATAGGAATAACAGTTCTTTACTAGGAAAATTCCAATAGCAATGCAGTATTGCAGAGAACAAACCCAGAGCAGGGGCAGAGGGAGAATCCAAGGTGCCCCCGTCAGTCAGTCAGGGTTGGTGCAGTCCCATTCCATGGTGGCTGCATCCTCCTGCAGTGACAGATGTGGTTCTGCTGGAGCAGGGCTCCTGCACAAGGTGCAGTTTTCCTCCAAAGCTGCAGGGATGATGTGCAAGGCTCTGGTTTTCCTCTGGGATGCAGTGGGAAAAGGCTGCTCTGCTGTTCCAAATCTCCCCTTTGATCTGGGTAGGAAATGCTCGGCTCCTGCCCTGGCTGGAGCATCTCCCCATGGGATGATGGAATTTGATCAGCCCTGCCCTGGGACTGCATGGCCATGAACAGGAGAGATCTCCTGGAGGGAGGATGGGCTGTGGGCAAGATAAAGAACACTGCAACAGCTGGGTGAACAGCTGGGGATGGAATCCACAGCCCTGCTCACATCCTGCATTGCCACCCAAGACATTTTCCCATTCCTTTTCCCTCTCGTGTCATCCTCTGCATCCTCCCAGGCCTCACACTGTGATCCCAAAGCTGTGGCACTGGGAATCTGAGCTGTGGGGCTGGGTGAGGTCCCAGGAAGGCTTCAGAGGAATTGAACCCAAAGCCAGGCTTGGCCTTGGTGTCTCCACTCCTGATGAAAAAAGTGCAGGAAGAGAAGCAGCAGAATGAACCCATCCCTCTCCTTTTTGGTCCCAAGAGCACTCCTGAAGCAACAATTAAAAGGAAATGCAGCTCCCTGCTCCTTGCTGAGCGGGTTTGAGGGGTGTTTCCATGGCTCCCTGTCATTCCTCACAGGAGAAACCCCATTAAAAGTGGGAATTCCCATGGAAGGATCAGCCTGATCCTGCTGTGCTCTGCACATTAGGGATGGATCCTGGGGAAAGGGGCAAGGCTGCCTGTTGGAAATATTCCAGAGATTTAAACAAGTCCTAAACTCCTCCCTCCACCCATGTCCTTCCCCCCAGAGCTGGTGCTGTCACGGGAAAAGATCCACAAGGAAGTTTCAAAATCTTCACGCTGTGAATTTTTCACCTGATTATTTATTTTCATGGGAGAAAAAGAAGGAGGAATGAGCTATGCAGGGATTATCTCTGACCTCTGAAATCTAACCCATACCTGGGGGTGCCAGCAGCACATCCTGCCTGAAACAAGGGGAAAACCAACAGCTTTGGCTTTGCTTTTGTCCATTCCACTCCTCCTGTCCCTCCTTTTCACCAATCCCAACCAGCTCCTGTCCCTGGCCATGCAGCAGGAGGGTTTTCCTTGTTCCCAGCAGTCCCAGCTCCAGTGTGGAGCCCAACTCTTCATCCCTCAGAAGTTGCCAGGTGGGCTTTGTGGAGTGTGTGCCACATGTGGATGTGGGGTTTAGATCAATGCCTGCCCTTTGCCCAGGCCTGGCAGCAGGCAGGAGCTTTACTGGGGTGGCCAGCACCCCAAAACCCACTCTCATTTACAAGTTCTTTAATAATAGCTGATTTGGTCTATTATAGAATGGATTATTTATTTAATAGACACAAAACTAACAGACATGAACGAATACTCCACAGGACTAAAGATAAAAAGAGACTCCTGGCAGGTAAATACAGCCCGAGGTTAGAGGTACCTGTTCATGTTACAGCTAGAGAAGAAATGATATAATTTGGAATTCAGTGGATCTTACCCACCAGTGTTGGTGGGGCACACATCGAGATCCTTTTCCTCAATCCCCAGGGCAGTAACCACGGAATTTGCCTCCAAAGTTTGGGGAGAAGTCTCCCACACCTTCAGGGTGTGTGTGTAGAAGGCTTCTGCCTCTTTCACAGTTTGTAAAACAGTGTCCCTCAGTCAAAAATATTTCTTTTATCTCTTCCCACATCTGCTCTCCAGACTAAGATGTTGATTCTTAGCTGAGTCCTTCTGGCACCTTTGGGCCTTTCACCCCGAGTTATCTCTTCCACATCTGCACCCACCGTCTGTGGCAGAGAGGGGAGCACAGCCCTGTCCTGCCACAGCCTGTGCCTCTGACAGGGGGCTGGGAATGCTGCCCCTCAGGGTGTGGGGATGTGGGGAATTTGGAATTCAGGCCTTTCCCTGGTTGTCCACAGGGTTCTTCTCACTGCTAAGGTTGGTTTACAACAATTTTTTGAACCGCTGGGGAGGTTTCAGAGTACTGGAGGAAAGCTGAATTTGTATCGCTGCTAAAAAGCCCCAAAGTGGTGAAAAAAGTGCAAAAACCTTCTGTGGATGCTTTTTTCCAGCATGGATGTAACCTCAACATGGTGCTTAGGAACAGGACTAAACCCTAATTAGCTGCTTGATTTGGGGATGAATTTATCAATTTCTCTTTCCAGGGGTGAATCAGGTGCTTGTGGCTTTGCCCCAACTTCTACTCTGTGGGGTTTTTTTTTTTCAGAAAGCAACTCCTAAAAATTGTGTGGGGTCAGAGGGGAGCTTCAAGGACCCTAAGGAAGGAGAGGAATTGTTGAACACATCCCATCCATCCCTGTAGTAGAGCAGGACAGGATGGTGATGGCCTTGGAGAGAAAAACAAAGAGCAGATCAGGCAGAGCTGAGCTCTTTGAACTCCCATCCATTTCGGGCCTTATCTCTGAATTTTCACGGGGGATAAACAAGATCTGGGCTTGGCTCAGTTAGGAGGGACAAGGTCCCCATGCCAGGAGCTCCTGGCTGGTGGTGAGGCTCAGTGAAGCACAGATCCACCACTCTCATCATCCATCTCTCCAAAGGAGATCTCCTCGTCCAGATCTGCTGGGATTTGTTTTGGGCAGGAGGTTGGAGATTGTGTTCCTGCTCACACAAGCCCTTGCTGCTCAGTTATGAGTGATGGTCACTCTGGCTGCCCAGTTTTGGGTGATTGTCACTCTGGATACCCAGATATGGCTGATGGTCATTCTGGTTGCCCAGATATGTGTGATGGTCACTCTGGCTGCCCAGTTACGTGTGATGGTCACTCTGGATGCCCAGATATGTGTGATGGTCACTCTGGATGCCCAGATATGTGTGATGGTCACTGTGGTTGCCCAGTTATGGCTGATGGTCACTCTGGTTGCCCAGATATGTGTGATGGTCACTGTGGTTGCCCAGTTATGGCTGATGGTCACTCTGCTTTCCCAGTAGCCATTTAGGGGTTTAGATGCCACCTTGTGACACTTTCACAAACTGTCACAGCTCTTTTGGTCACTTGTGGCTGTGGGAATCGAGGCCCCTGAAGGCCACCAAAGCCTGGGTGGCACAGCCTGGTGGCACCTGGGGGTCTGGGCTCCCATGGGTGGCACTGGTGGGAGCCCAATGCCAATGTGGTGAAGCCACCCCAACATCTCCACCAGGTCCCCTGGGCTCTCCTGGATGGTGCCTTGGATCACCAGTGAAGCCCAGGCTGGGGTAGATGATGGAATGGCTGGTTTTGGAATTCCTCTTGGAATCTGGGAGAGGAAGAGCAGCATGAAGAGCTCTGTGGGGTTTTTTTTGCTCAGTGGGGTTTTCTTTTGCTCTGTGAGGGTTTTTTTTTTTGCTCAGTGGGTTTTTTGTTTTTTTTTCTTGGTGGGGTTGTTTTTTGCTCAGCAGCCCGATTCTCTCATTTCTCCTCTCTGGTTTCAATGCCTACAGTGACACACAGTGGTGATGGGCTCTGCTGTGCCACAGCACTGGGGGACACTGGAGATGGTGGCAGTGGTGACCCCCAGGCTCCCCTTGCAGCAGGATCCACCTGCTGATGAGGGTTGGGCTCCAGGCTGCTCCTCACATGGCCGGATAAGGAAGCTTTGGAGTTTTCACTCTTCCATCCAATCTGTTGCCCACTTCCCACGGAGTTTTCTCCCAATCAGCAGGGAACTGCAGGTTCTCTAAGCTGATTTGTGCCACAAATGCTGCACTCAAATCCTCTTTCGTTTCTGTGACAATGCCTTTTTTTTTTTTTTTTTTTTTTTTTTTTTTAATTCTTGTGTAAGAAGCCAGGAAATAAAAGTTGGCTTTTGGCTGTCATGCTTCCCCTGTTCCTTGCATTACTGGAGAACCCAGCAGGCAGAGGTGGCTCCGTTGTTCCTTAGGAGAACATTTTCCATTGTCCCTGCATGTGTTCACCTTCCATTTGCAGGTGTTTGCAGGGGAGGTTTTCCTCAGGATTATTCCATTCTGCCATTCCATTGCTTCGCTTCCAAAGGATTTTTGGAATTCTTTTTTGTTCCTCACCTGCTTGGAGAAGGAAAATGATCAGATGAGGAGAAGTCTTGGGCTGTCTTCCCACTTGAGCTGGGGATGGAATCACAGAATCCCACACTGGTTTGGGTTGGGAGGGACCTTAGAGCCCCATCCTGTTCCATCCCTCGGGCAGGGACACCTTCCACTGTCCCACGCTGCTGCTCCAAGCCCCGACCAACCTGGCCTTGAGCACCTCCAGGGGAGCTTCAGCCAAGCCCCTATTTCCAAACCCCAGCTATTAAAAAGATAAAGAAAACACTGATACTGATCTTGTTAGAAAGGTCTGGAAGTCAGGGGCAAGCTGCAAACGAATGCCTTGAAAATGGGTGGAAAGGCCAGGAACGCTCCATTTCTCAGGGCTCATCCCTGCGAGCAGCGCCGGTACCGCGGCTCCCGGAGCCGAGCAGATGCTCCGGATCTCCCCCGGCCGGAGAGAAGCGCTCCTCGCCGGGAACCACCGCACCCGCGCGGCTCAAGGTCAGGCTGCTGCCAGCTCCATCCCCCCGGAGCCGAGCCGGAGGGGCACAGAACCCTCAGCGAGCACCCAAATCCCTTCTCCCCGCACTCTCAGGGCCGGCCCCGCGCCCCGTGTCCCCGGCGGGGCTGGCAGCCGCGGGGAGCCGCTGGTCCCGGTGGTCCCGGTGGTCCCGATGGTCCCGGTGGTCCCGGTGGTCCCGGGGGCACGGGGCGGCCCCGGGCGCGCAGCGATGCTGGGCTGCTGCTGACATTTCCGCCTGCGAGTGCCCAGCCAATTGGCGGGGCTGGAGCAGGCACACATGAAATATGATGATTTTCAGCAGCAGCAGCAGGAGGAGGAGGAGGAGGAGGAGGAGGAGGAGGAGGAGGGGGAGAGGGCGGGAGAGCCGCCGGCTCGCATGCCGGGGGCTGCGCACAGCCTGGCCGGAGGCGAGCGCGGCCGGAGGAGCCGCAGCACCCCGGGATGGCCCCGAGCACTGAGCGGGAGGATGGCACCGCCACCCAGGTGGGCCGGGCACGGTGGCACCACGGCCGGGGAACGCTGCCCTGGGGCCTGGGGACGCGCAGCTTTGGGGGGGATCGGTGCTGTCCCCTCCCATTGCTGGTGGCTCGGCGCTGTCCCCGGCGAGCTGTGCCACACGCGGGGCCACCGGCGCTGCTTAGCGGAGGGCTGAGCTGCTCTGGGGGGGGTTTGGTCGGGTTTGGTAAAAACCCGGAATGTCAGCCCTGGAAGGACGCGGTGCTGCTGTGCCAGAGCTGCTCGGTTCAAACTTCGCAGCCCGGTCCTCAGTTTGATGGGAAGCACTTGACAGAGCTGCTCTGTGCCTGGCGTTAACCCTCTCCCAGCTCCGGCCGGGCTGGAAACTGTTAATCCCGAAAAATTCACTCGCAACAAATTTAACCCCACTAAGGAGCCACGGCAGAACTCCGGGAATGGCATCCAGCAGCTGCTCCGTTTTATAATGACTTTGCATTTATCCCAGAGCCGGCTGGCGAGTTCGCACTTTATTATTATTATTATTTCCCCGAAGGGGAGGGGGTCCGATTAAAAATAATAATCATACAATAATATTCCCGAGGCAACCCTGGGAGGGCAAACCACACCTCCCCGTGCTCCGACTGTGCCACCGCTGCCGCTTTATTAATTTCCCTGCGCCGTGAGTGACAGTCCTCCAGAAGTGATAATTGGTGCGCTGTGTCTTTAAAAGGTTAAAACCCTTTTCAAAAAGGCCTCGACTCATAGTGGGAAAAGACAAGAGAGGCTTTGGCTGGCTTTGGATCCAGAAAACAGCTGCTGATTAGAGTCTGCGTCTTCGGGCTGAATTTATTACATATTTTTCAGCAGCAGGGATTCTAGGAGGAAGCTTCCGTTTGGGTTTCTTGATCGTGGTTTATTTTTATTCAGAGGAATAACAGAGGAAGGATTTGTTCCGGCTGGAGCATGCTCACAACCTGCAAGACCTCCCATTATTAAACTGCCTACTTTGGGCTTTAATATCCATGTGGTATTTTTTTGATTTTTATTAGCGTTATTATTATTTGACAGCGTGCATCTCTCTCTATTTTTTTTAATTTTTTAATAATTTATTCGGAGAGGAAGCTGATCTCGCAATGAGCTTTCTCCTTCCTTACTTGAAACAGGTGCTAATGAAAGAATGCAAATAGCACCGGCTGAGCCGAACATTTCATAAAGAAGGGAACAGCCACCGACCCGAACCGCTCCGGGATCTGCCCGCTGGCCCCCGGCAAAGGTAGGCACGGGGGCTTTTGTCGCTATATATATATATATATATTTTTTTTTTTTGCTGTTGTTCTCTGCGTGGATCTTTGGGATTTTTTCTCGCCCTTCCTTCCTTCTCTCCCTCCCCTGGCTCGCTGCGGGTGCCCAGCCGCCCCGACCAGATCCCATTTTTTTCTCCCCAAAGGTGCCAGCTTGGGGTCCCCAGCCCGTGTCCCCGCGTCCCCACCGGGGGTGGCCGCGGCCACCGCGCTGGGCGAGCGCCCCGAGCCCGCGGCGAGCCCGGCGCTGTCACCGAGCCCAGCCCGGAGCCGCGGCCCCGCCACGCTCGCAGCTACTTTGCCGCTTAATTAGCCCTGGCTGTCGCATGAATTTATCGTCGCTTGACAGCAACTTCATTTTCTCCCACCGTGCGGGGAGGAGGAGGAGGAGGAGGAGGCGATGAATTGGCGCTGGCTGGTGGGAGGCAGCGCTGGGGGCGGTGGGAGGCGATCGCGGGGTGTGACAGGGACGTGCCAGCCGGCCAGGGGCGTGCGGAGGGACCCGGGCTGGGAGCGGGGCTGCCGGGGGCCAGCGAGCCGAGCCCGGGGGCCAGCGAGCCGAGCCCGGGGCCTGCGCCTCTTCCATCCCATCCCTTCCCTTCCCTGCTGCCCGCGGCTGCTCCCTGATGCTACAGCGCGGAGAGAAACACTCCAATTCAAATAATAAAATAAGATTGCCAGGCTGGTTTCAGCAGCGAGGTGCCTGCTGGTGGCTGGATCCCCGCACAAAGCGCTGGGGTTGGGTATTTGTGTTTTATTTTTTTTTTTTTTTTTCCCTCCTCCTGGTTGGTTTTATTTGGCTGTGGCGTTCGGGGATCAGCCTGCGAGGTTTGTCCTTTGGGAAGCCCGAGTTTTTCCCGGTGTTGGAGGCAGGTGGAGGCATCCGCAGCCCCTTGCGGTACCTGCCCGCGGCTCTGGCCGCGTTTTGCGCCGTGTTCCCAAGCCCGGGCTTGCAGCAGGGACTGCAGTGGCCTCTCCAAGGGCCAAATCCAGCCCTCCTTGGGATGATCCAGCTCCTCTGGCTGTGGGAGCCTCCGGGGGCAGGGATTAGCCCTTTGTCTGGAAGTTTGTGTTTATATTTCGGCGTGTTTAAGTGTTACATATTTCTGTTCTGGCTGTGCACGCAGGGTATTTGGAGGGGTTTTGCCTGAGCGTTCAGGAAAGGATCTGCAAGAAAAGTTTCCCCCGATGAGTTGTGCGAGCTGAGGGTGGGCAGCACGTGAAACAAAATATTTATTTTATATAAACAGCCCCTGGAGGCTTCCTCCAGAGAGGACTTGGGAATGTCTGACCTGGCAGAGGAAAAGTACCCAAAACTCAGTGTGCAGCCTGGTCTGTCCATCCCTCCCTCATTCCAAAAGCAGATGATTTTTAATTAAGAATTTGATATGGGGGGTGTGTGGAGGAAAATAGGATTAAAATGCGTTCTGAAGGCAGCAGGATGGGAATATTCCTCTGCTCCTGGTTTGCACTGGGTGAGGGCTGGCAGCACCTCGTGTCCCCTACCCTGCTGCTCTAAAAAACAAATCCAGGTGCTGGTGGCTGCTGGAAAGCCCCAGCCTCGGGCTTTGGGATGTAAGAACGTGGATTTTTCCCAAACCCTCGTGTTCCATGTGCCGAGGCAGCTGCTGCTCCTGCAGGATTCATTTCTCGCCGTGCCAATAACAGTGCTACTTTTAAATTTTTTTTTTCTTTTGGAGATTGCAAATCCTCTGAGCTGTAACAGAGCATGGTGGGGGGGGGGTCTGGCTTTATTCCCGCCCCCCCGTGGCTCTGCCGGAGCGCTCGGATCTGTCCCGGCAGTGCCATGTGCTGCTCCTCCCCACGGCCAGCACTGCTCAGGGCAGGGTTTGGGATGAGAAACCTGCCAAGAGAGCCCCAGAGAGTGCTGAGAGAGGGGGCAGAGGATGGGAAAGTGTTTTTCCTATGGAGGGTGGTGTTTCTCCTATGGAGATGTTTCCCCTGTGGAAGGTGGCATTGCTCTTATAGAAGGTGGTGTTTTCCCTATGGAGATATTCCCCTATAGAAGGTGGTGTTTTCCCTATGGAGATATTTCCCCTATGGAAGTTGGTGGTTCCCCTATGGAAGTTGGTGCTTTCTTTATAGAAGGTGGTGTCTTTCCTATTAAAGCATCTCCTATATCGAGTTTTGGTTTCTGTGCTCCCTCTGGGCCCACAAACATCTTACTGCACAACCCAAACCCTGAGCCAGCCACGTGGGCAGGACAGTGGCCTTTGTCCCAGGGCTCTTCTCAGTGCAGGTGGTGGCACCTGAGCCCTGCCAGGACCTGCTCTGAAGCCTCTGTAAAACCTTGAGGATCAGTGAGAATTGCTGGCCCTGCATCTTTATGGTTTTTATAATTTCACCCCTCCTGAGAAAGGGAAATGAAACTGGTTTTGTCCCAGGGCTGTTCTCAGCACAGGTGGTGGCACCTGGGCCCTGCCTGCAGCTTCTCTGAGGCCTCTGCAGAACCTTGGGGACCAGTGGGAATTTGTGGCCCTGGATCCATGTGATTTTTATCATTTCACCTCCCTTGAGAAAGAGAAATAAAACTGTTTTTGTCCCAGGCACTGCAGCCCAGCTCATCTGGCACTGGAAAGCATTCTGGTCATTATTTTCCTTGAAACAGTCATAAAACTCCTGTAAACACACACAACACACAAGGCTGGGGCCTCCAAACGGCTCTCCAGCATCTTGGCTGTTCCTGGGAAGGGCTGGGGCAGTTCCATGGGAATGGGGAGGTTGCTGGGAATTCAGAGAGCTGCTGATGGGCCAGGGAGTTTTATGGAGCCCTGGAGGAGCCAGGGTCAGAGCTGAAAGGCCTCTTCCCCCTTATCCTCCTCCTCAGGTGCACTTTACTTCTGGATTTCTACCTGGATAAAATTCCCAGAATTTTCTCTCTGCTCAGGATGTAGAGCTGTTGAGGAAGGGATGGATGCCAGGAGGGCAGGAGCTCCCCATTGACCTAAACCCCTCATTTTTAACAGGGCCAGCAGTGGGGGGATCTGCCTGGTGCTGGTGGGAGCACGAACAACTCTGGATTAGTTTGGGGTTTGGGGTCTCTTTTCTCCATGGCTGGCTCAGTTTGTGCAGATGGATAATGTGGGATAGTATGGGAATAATGTGGAATAACACAGGAATAATGTGGGACAGCACAGGAATGAATGGTGAGCCCTGCTCCCTGGTTTACTTTCCTGTTTAAAGGTGTGTGGTGATACCTGAAGAGGATCTTCCAAAATATCTTAGAGGGCTGGTGCTTGCTACCCATATTTTGGACCCATATTTAGCCATATTTTGGACCCATACTCCTGGCCCATATTTTAGACCCATTTTTCCCCATATTCTTCACCCACATTTGCCCACATTCTTGCATATGTCCCCATTTTTACCCCTATTCCTAACCCCCATTTACCCCCTTTTACTCATATTCCTGACCTATATTTCCCCATATTCCTGACCCATATTCACCCATTTTCACCACATTCCTGCCCTTCCTGTCAGGGAAGGCTGTCCAGATCCACAGTCCACATCTCTCCTTTTAGTTCTTTAAAAAGCTCTGAAACTTTTTCATGCCAAGAATGGAAACGTTGCAGCTCCCTAAGTCAGGGATTTGCTCTCGGTGCTGTAGGGGGGGACCAACGTGGCCTTTTTTGTTCCTTTTTTGTTCCTTTTTAACCTTTCTGCGTCTTTACTTTTCCTCCTGTGTGGGAAACGGGCAGGAGGGAGGGAGGGGGAGCCTCCTGGCCGAGCTCTCAGTGGGAGTCCCTGCCAGATTGAAAATACAAATAATAAGTTCTGACTCTAAGCCCCAACTGCAGACAGCAGCACTCGCTGGGGTTTTGGGGTTGTTTTTCTGGTTTAGATCATTATTTGCTGGGCAGGCTCTGGAAAATGCACATTTTGCTGACGAGCCAGGTGAGGTTTGAGAAGCCCCAGGGCTGGGGGTGCTCAGGTGGGTTGGGGCTGTTCCAGGGGGAATGTCACACCTGGAATTGAATAATGGCATCATTTAACCAGGCTGGGACACTTTGGGCTCTTGGGGAGCTCTGGGAATTGCTGCTGGCATCCCCAGGGAGCCCTGGGAATTGCAGCTGGGATGGTCCCCAGGAGCTGCTCCCAGCCTGGATGTGCTGCTGGGTCAGGGCCTGACCCCACTCCCTGCAGCTGGGACAGGAGGATCCCACAGGGGGATCCCATGGGATTCCAGCCCTCCCGGTGGAATTCCCACCCCTGGAGCAGCCCAGATGTCAGTGCTGTAAAATCTTGTCTCTCCCTGGCTTCTCCTCTGCCATTCTGGCATCTTGGGACAGAGCTGGGACAGTAAAATCCAGGGGAGGGGGATGCCCGTGGATGGCTGGATCATCTCCTGCCACAGGAGGATCCCACAGGAGGATCCCATGGGATTCCAGCCCTCCCAATGGATTTCCCACCCCTGGAGCAGCCCAGATTTCAGTGCTGTAAAATCTTCTCTCCCTGGCTTCTCCTCTGCCATTCTGGCAGCTCCTGTGGGACTTTGAAGGAGCTGGGACAATAAAATCCAGGGGGAGATGCCCGTGGATGGCTGGATCATCTCCTGCCTCCCTGGGGAAGGCTCCGGGGCTGCTGCTGACTCAGGGATGGATTTGGGAACCAGCAGTGAGCAAACCCTGATGTAACCAGGGCTGCTCTGGGATCAGCGAGCCCAGAATTGATCAGTGAGTAAAGGAGGGATGGGAAAAGCTCGTGGTGATGTCAGGGATGAGCTCAGGGGCCTTGGAGAAGAACCTCAGGTCCAAATAAAACTTCTCTCCTGCTTTTTTGGCTGCCTGGAGAGCTAAAGCAGATTTTATAATCCCTCTGGGTGCTCCTGCATTGATTTGTTCCTGGTGGATGGATTGGAAAACAAAAGGTCCAGGATGTTTGGAATAACCAAAATTGGATTTTAGATGGAATTTTATGTGCAAAAAAACCAGATTCTTGGGAAAGGTTCAGCTGCACCAAACCTTAACCCTAACCCCCATCCATCCTCCCAGCTTCCAAAGGTATTCCCCTTTGTGTTTTTATCCATGAAAATAAATTTATCCTCATCCCTCATTTCTCCTGTCCTTTACCTGCCTCTCTGTTGCTTTTCAGAGTCCCAGCATTTGCAGGGATATTCGTTTTACCCCAGTTTTGGGAGTTTGGGCTCATATTTTGAATTTTCTTTTTGTTTCCTGTGCTTCTGGCATCAGAGGGAATTTCATGGGAGAGTGCAAATTGCCGAGACAAACAACTTGTTTTGTTTTCAAGGGCTGTTCCAAAGCAGTTTGGTCAGATTTTTCCTGAAAAAAAAAAAAACAACAAACCAAAAACTTGCTGCAGGGAATTTGGGGCAAAAAAAGGGATTCTCCTGTGGAGCAGGAATGTCCCTAAATCCACGTGGTAATATTTGATTGATTATAACTCGGATTAATTAATTGGAGAGGAATTATGTGCAGGGAAAAAACAAAAATCTGGTACCTGGCAAGTGAAGGAGGGGGGAAGGGAAATATTTAGAGGTCAGATCAAATGGGCTCTGAGGGGCATGGTGGGGTCAGGAGAGCAAGAACTGCAGATTTAAACAAATTCAGTATTTATAAAGATATTGCTGTTGTAGCCAAATCAATTGGGATTTTTGGGGTGTTGAACCTGTTTTGGTTGATGGTGAGAGCAAAAGGTGCTTCTCAGCTGGGGCTGAAAAATGACATTATTTCACTCCTAATTATGCTGGATCCATCAGTGGGATTTAATTGGGCTTTGGGGAGTCAGGAGGACCTGGAAGCAAAAAATCCTCTGGGAAGTTTTGTTCCTAAATTGCAGAAGAAGAATTATTTTTGTTCCCCCATCCCTGAAGGGAATCCAGGGCCACAATTCCCAGGGGATGCTGCCGAGGGCTCTGTGCTCACTGGCACGTGAGGACAGGGGAGATTTTGGAAACCCCAAACAAAGGGGGTTGGGTTCTGTCCTGCCCTTGGGGCAAAAACATCCCTTGGATGTTCCTGCCTGGGACCTCAGCCAGGGCTGTCCTGTGGGGTTTCTGTGGGGTTTCTGTGGGGTTTGTGTGAATCCAGAACTGGAAATGTCATTTGTGTGGGGTTTGTGTGGGGTCTGTGTGAATCCAGAACTGGAAATATTATTTCTGTGGGGTTCCTGTGGGGTTCCTGTGGGGTTTCTGTGAATCCAGAACTAAAAATGCCATTTGTGTGGGGTTTGTGTGACCCCCCCCCAAGGCTGTAAATGCCACTTTTGTGGGACCAGGGTAGGAAATGCCATTTCTGTGGGGTCTGTGTAGGGTTCCTGTGGGGTTTGTGTGACTCCAGAACTGGAAATGTCGTTACTGTGGGGTTTGTGTGGGGTCTGTGTAACTCCAAAACTGGAAATATTATTTGTGTGGGGTTTCTGTGGGGTTTGTGTAGGACTAGAACTGGAAATGTCATTTGTGTGGGATTTGTGTGGGTCTAGAGCAGAAAATGTCATTTGTGTGAAGTTTCTGTGACTCCAGAGCTGAAAATTCCATTTTTGTGGGGTTTATGTGGGGTTTCTGTGGGACCAGAGCTGCAAATGTCACTTGTTTGGGGTTTGTGTGGGACTAGAACTAGAAATTTCATTTGTTTGGGGTTTGTGTGACTCCCAAGGCTGCAAATGCCACTCTTGTGGGGTTTGTGTGGGACCAGGGTAGGAAATACCATTTTTATGGAGTTTGTATGGGATTTGTGTGGGTCTAGAGCAGGAAATGCCGATTGTGTGGGGTTCCTGTGGGGTTTGTGTGACCCCAGAGCTGAAAATGCCAGTTCTGTGGGGTTTGTGTGGGTCTATAACAGGAAATGCCATTTGTGTGGGATTTATGTGGGACCAGGGTAGGAAATGCCACTTTTGGGGGGTTTCTGTGGGGTCTGTGTGGGACCAGGGCTGCAAATGCCATTTCTATGGGGTTTCTGTGGGGTTTGTATGGCACCAGGGTTCCAATGCAACTTCTGTGGGGTTTGTGTGACCCCAGAGCTGAAAATGCTACTTTTGTGGGATTTGTGTGGGTCTAGAGCAGGAAATGCCATTTGTGTGGGATTTATGTGGGACCAGGGTAGGAAATGCCACTTTTGGGGGGTTTGTGCTCATGGGGGCTGCAGGAACAGCTCCTTTCCCTCCTCTTGTAATTCCATACTCAAATTCCAACATCCCAAGGATGGAGGGTAGGAATAACAACCCTTGAGGATCATGGGAATAACCCCAGAGCCCAAAGGATTCCTGGAGAACTCACCTGGGGAGCACCAGAATTCCCAGAATAGGGAATGCAGCTGCAGCTCAGCAGTTGGGATAAAGCTGCCCAAAAGCTCTGGGGATGGGAGGCCTGCACCTGGCAGGGCTGATTTTCCTTTTTGGAATTTTGGGATGCCTGGTCCCCTCCTGAGTCCATCAGCTCCAGGGCTGAGCATTTCCCAGCGCTGGCTCCTGGTGGGATGTGATCCTTGGGAAGGGTTTCTAAATTTTAGGGTAATATTTTGATCGGGAGGAATGTGAGGAAGCTGCAATCATCCTGTACCCAGCGTTATCCCGAGCTTTCTTTTGGGACCTGAGAGCATTTTAAGGCCTGAACCCATCCCTGAGCCGCCTGTTCTGAACAAAATTGAGAATTCCGAGGGTGATTTCCCCAGCTCCCTGCCCATAACAGGTTCCTGTTGTTATTTCTGTTCGTGTTTATCCATTTTTTTTTCCCCCCAATCCATTTGGAGAAGCTGCTCAGAGCCTGGTGCTGTCTGCAGGAGCCCAGTCCTGGGTCAAATCTGCATTTTAGGCTAAAAATCTTCATTATGGACCAACTTTCCTGGCTGAAAAACCCTAAAATGAACTCGGTAGTCGGGAGCAAAGGTGGAGGGGGTGGGGGGATGCGAATATCCCAGGAAGTTTTGAAGTGAAGCATTCCAGAGTGGGAAGAAGAGCTGGCCCATATCCAGCGTTATCCCGAGCTTTCTTTTGGGATCTGAGAGCATTTTAAGGCCTGAACCCATCCCTGAGCCACCTGTTCTGAACGAAATTGAGAATTCCAAGGGTGATTTTCTCCCTGCCCGTAACAGGTTCCTGTTGCTGCTGTTGTTATTTCTGTCCGTGTTTATCCATTTTTTTTTCCCAATCCGTTTGGATTTTGCCACTGGAAAACTGCTCGGGACCTGGTGCTGCCTGCAGGAGCCCAGCCTCAGCTCAAAACCACATTTTAGCATTAAAAAAAATTAAAAACCTTCATTACGGACCAAGTGTCCTGGCTGAAAAACCCTAAAATGAACTCGGTAATGGGGAGCAAAGGTGGAGGAGGGGGCAGAGGATGCGAATATCCCAGAAAGTTGCAAAGTGGAGCATTCCAGAGTGGGAATAAGAGCTGGAGGTTGAATGTGCAATCACAACCTCCCTTTGTCTGCGGGCTGTTGATCGGCGAAGCTGCAATCTCGTGGCAATAAATAGATATTTAAGATAAGCTCCGGCGTGTAATTAAAGACTTCTGCCACACGGCCAGATGCGCTGCCTTTATCTTTGTGTAAATGAGAGCGGAGCCTGCGCTCAGTGCCCCCAAAAAAAAAAAAGGGGGAAAAAAGGTTCTTTGTCCCAGTTTGCATCCGTTTGCTGCAGGGTGGGAGGGAGGGAGGGATTGGGACCATCCCTTCCCCAGGGAAGCTGGAAATGTCAGTGCTCTAAGGGCTCAAGGGAATTAAATGTGTTTATAAAAGGTGAACCATCAGCCAGGAGCGTTTCTCTGTTTTTGCAGTGTTTTGGGAAGGAAATTCAGGGATGGGATGGGATGGGATGGGATGGGATGGAACTGTCACTTCCCCAGGGAAGCTGGAAATGTCAATTCTCTAAGGGCTAAAGGGAATTAAACGTGTTGGTAAAAGGTGAACAATCAGCCAGGAGCGTTTCTCTGATTTTCCCGGGTTTTGGGAAGGAAATTCAGGGACGGAGGGAGGGATAGAAATTCAGGGAGGGAGAGATGGGATGGGATCTTCCCTTCACAGGGAAGCTGGGAATTTTGGTGCTCTAAGGGCTAAAAGAAATTAAATGTGTTGGTAAAAGGTGAGCAATCAGCCATGAGCGTTTCTCTGATTTTCCAGGGTTTTGGGAAGGAAATTCAGGGAGGGAGAGATGGGGCCGTCCCTTCACAGGGAAACTGAGAATTGTGGTGCTCTAAGAGTTAAAAGGAATTAAATGTATTGATAAGAAGTGAACCATCAGCCAGGAGCGTTTCCCTGATTTTGCAGAGTTTTGGGAAGGAAACTCAGGGAGGGAGGGATGGGACCATCCCCTCCCCAGGGCAGCTGGAAATTTTAGTGTTCTGTGGAGCTAAAATGAATTAAAAGTGGTGTTGTCACTGTTCATAAAAGGTGCAGCTACAGCCAGGAACGTTTTCCTGATTTCCCGGTGTTTTGGGGTGGAATTCAGGTGACTCTGCCCCTGCTTTGGGACTGCAGGCCCAGCTTTGTCCCGTCCCACACGAGGGCTGGGATCACAGCTTTGGGCTGAGCCCAAGCTCTGGAGCAGGTTTTGCACCGGCAGCTCCCTAGGAAGGAATTTTGGGATCATGGAGGTTGGAAAAGCCCCCCCAGGACCATCAGTGCCCACCTTGTCACCAGCCCAGAGCCACAAACTGGTGTTCCTTGGACACCTCCAGGGATGGGGACTCCAAACTCCCTTCCAGTGTCACATCCAACATTCCAGTGTCACATCCAACATTCCAGTGTCACATCCAACATTCCAGTGTCACTCCAACATTCCAGGGTCTGATCCCTCTCTCTGTGTCTCACAGGGCTGGAGCAGGACCCAGAGCACAGAAATCCTGGGAAAACGTGCCCTGGTGTCTTGGAGGGTGTTTGGAACTGCCAGGAAAGGCTCAAAAAAAAAAAAAAAAAATCAAAATTCTCTTGGATCTCTGAATGCTGCAGGGAGTTTGTGCATGGTCCTGGCAAAAAATCCATCCTGGAAGAGCCTTCCTGGACCTCTTCTGTTCCAGGAACCCCTGGAACAGGGAAGTTTGGTTCCAAGCAGTGCCTGTGTTTTTAGCGGGGTCTGGTTTGAGCTTTTCCAGCAGCACCTTGGGTTTCAGATCCCCACTTTGGGCTGGAATCCTTAATAAATGGACGAGAAGTGATGCTTTGTTTTGGGGATAAAAAAACTGGGGAGGAGGAGAGGAAAGCAGAATTTCTTTGGGATTTGTACCCCAGGGGAATTCCTGCTGGATTCTGGGATGGGATTTATCCCCAAGGGATTCCTGCTGTGCTCTGGGATGGGATTTGTTTGGAATTTCTTGGGTTTATGTACTGCAATTTTGCCTTCTTTTTCTTAACAAGGTGGAATGGTTGGATTAAGTTTTTGAGTCTTTTGTTTTTATGGGATTCCTTTCTTGGTGTTTTACCTTTGTGCTGCCACTCCTCTCCCACTTAGGCCATCCCAAACCTTCCCTAAACTCAGTATTTGTACCTTGATCCTGACTAACTCTGACTTGTAGTCACATATTTGACTCCTGGATGTTTTTCCCCATTCCAAATCCCACGAAATGGCAGAGCCAAGCTCCCACCCAACAACCCCACTCTGCTTTTTGGGAAATGGGTTTTTCCAAGGCTAAACCCTTTTAAAACCCTTAAAGCTGCATAAGCAGCTTAAACCCAGCTAAAGCCTGAGATCATTTTAAACAGCTTGTGCCAATAGAAAGACTTAGATTATCTTAAATACCTTAAACAGATCTGCAGCTTTAGGGGAGAATTTGGCCAGATTTGGTTGATTATTTGATTTGGGTGATTTTGGTGTCACCACTGGGTGACTCTGCCCAACCACTCCTGGCTGGGAGACAGAAAATCCGGGAATTTTGGGATTTTTTGTTTACATTTTGGATGTTTGACTGTAAACATGGCAGGAAAATCCGAATTTGTGACCTTAACCCTGCCCTCATGCTCAGCTCGGGATCATCTGTAATTCCTGAAGACTTTGTGTTATTTGGGATAAATCCAGAGCTGATTTGCAGGGAAAGTTGGGTTTTGTTCCACCAGGTGAAGATTTTCAGTGCCTGGGCTGCCCTGTGCAGTCTGGATTCTCCTAAATCACTCTTAGAGCTTTGAAAATCCCACCTTCAATGTGGAGGCTTAATTAAACCTCATTAAAAATGGGAATAAATGGGGAAAGGAGTCCAGACTCTGAGGGGATTTCTGCCCACTCCTCACTCCACATTCTCCCAGTGTCCATGTGGGATCTGATCCTTCCATTCACTGGAGATGGAAAATCAGGATTAATTCAGCTCAGAGATTTGAAGAGTTTGCTTTATTCCTAAATTAAATCAGGAGTTTCACTCCCTTGGAGGGCTGAGTTGTTCCCACAGAGGCATTTTCTGGGAGCTGATGGAGCAGCAGCCCTTGGAATATTTTCTCCAGGACATAAAATCCCCCCAAAGCTGAAAGGAAAAACCATCAGGAAAAAATTTCCACTTGGAATTCCTCAGCTGGGAAAAGGAGCTCAGGCACTTCCCTGCTGCTGGAATTTAGGATGAGACTTGTATCCTGGGAATTCCTGCTGGATTCTGGGATGGGATTTGGATTCTGGGATGGGATTTGGACTCTGGGATGGGATTTGGATTCTGGGATGGGATTTATACCCTGGGAATTCCTGCTCCCTCTCACCCAAACTGCAGCTCCTGGCACACAGAACCAGCCTGGGCTGGGATTTTCCTCCAGTCCCACTCCTGGTTTTGGTGCTATGGGATTTCTGTGTATTGGGAGCACCCTGGAAATGGGAATTGATGCTGGAGCAGGAGGGATTTGAGGTGGTGCTTAAAATCCAGAATTAAGCTGAAGGTCTCTGCTCTGTTCCTGTGTTGGGACAGACCCAGGTGAACAGGAGGTGAAAATCACGGAATTATAAAAAGGTTTGGGATTGAAGAGACTTTAAAGCTCATCCCATTCCTTCCTTGCCTTTGGACACCTCCCACTGTCCCAGGTGCTCCCAGCCCCAATGTCCAGCCTGGCCTTGGGCACTGCCAGGGATCCAGGGGCAGCCACAGCTGCTCTGGCAATTCCATGGCAGCCCCTGCCCACCCTGCCAGGGAACAATTCCTTCCCCAGATCCCATCCAGCCCTGCCCTCTGGCACTGGAAGCCATTCCCTGTGTGCTGTCCCTCCATGCCTTGTCCCCAGTCCCTCTCCAGCTCTCCTGGAGCCCCTTCAGGCCCTGCCAGGGGCTCTGAGCTCTCCCTGGAGCCTTCTCCTCTCCAGGGGAGCACCCCCAGCTCTCCCAGCCTGGCTCCAGAGGGGCTCCAGCCCTGCAGCAGCTCCATGGATTCCTCTGGATTCTCTCCAGCAGCTCCAGGTGCTGCAGGTGTTGGTGCCCAAGCTCTGCAGAGGAGGAATCACCTGAACTGGGCAGAGGGACAGAATTCTCTTTTTCCTGCTGTCCACAATGCTGGGGATGGATGGACATCCATGGATGGATGGGAAAATGTGGCAGTTCTTGGGAAGGGCTGACCTGGAGCAGGGCTGGGATCTCCATCCATGGCAACATCTCCTCCCAACCTCTCCTGGCACAGACACAGATCCCTGACATTCCGAGGAAACCGAATTTTAGGATTTTAACCATTTGAACTTGCAAGGGAAGTCAGAAAACGGAGGGGAAATTTGCAGTTTCATGTTCAGATTCCCAGGCCGGGTGTTGGATCCCTCCCTCGGGTTATTCCCAGAGCAGCTGTTAATGAGTTCTGGGCTCCCGAGTTTTAATCCCCGGATAAATGAATTTGTTGTTCAGAACCTCGGAGGTGAGTGATCCTTGGGAGGGAATTGCTTTCCTTCGGCCTGCCAAGCTCTGAAGTCCCTCCGAGATTTTATCACTTTTAGAGCAAGAAACCTGAGTGGTACCTGTGGAAATATCTGGTGGAAAAACCAATCCATGCCCCAGGAGGATCCATCCCTCCTCCCTTCCAGCTCCTGCTGCCAGCCTGGCTCCAAAGATTTCATGGAAAACAGCTCCCAGGAAAGTTCCTCCCATAAAATAAACCTGGAACAAAGAGCCAGAATGGGTAAAAAAGAAAAAAAAAAAACCCAAAAAACAAAACAACAAAATAGGATGGTGGTGGAGCAGGATGGAAAAGGGGAGCAGCAATAAAATCCCATGAGTTTGGTCAGAAAATTTCCTAGAGAACAGTAAAAGTAAAAAATAACTCAATTCCCTGAAAACTTCCAATTCAGAGTAAAGGTTTTTCGTCCATATTCATAAATTCGCTTTTAATGTGATTTTTTTATTAAAAAATGTTCCTTTTAAAATTTTTCTTTTCTGGGTGTCTTTCTCATAACCTCCCACTGCTTTTCCATCCCTGCTGGGACATCCTCCCATGTCCTGGAACACCAAATATTGCTGCTTATTCCTGAAAATTCTGCAGCATTCCTGGTACCTCACCGAGCTCCCAGCTTTCCCTTTGGGACAGCGTTTGCTGATGGAGAATAGCACTTAAAAAAATAAAAAGTAAAAAGAAGAATCCTTTTCTTTAGGTTATTTAACGTCTCCAAGTGTTTTTCTGCGTAATTTCCCATTTTTTCTAATTTTTCTCATGAGGTGACGACCTCCCAGAGCAGAATTATGTGTTTGTTTATTTATTTATTTATACAAAGAATAAAAAAGACATTTTTTCCCCACAAAGTCAGGAACAAAAGAAAGCACAGAAATTTTGAATTGCTTGCTGTAACATCCAAAAAGTTCTGTGGTTTTAGAGATATTGGTTAGTAAGAGGGAGTAGCAGGGAGATTCCCATGGGGTGGTGAAGAAGTGGTTGTGGCTGAAAGGTGTGTTCAGAGCAGGTGGGGATTTGTATTTATATTTTAATTTTTTTTAAATTCCTATTTTTTATAATTTATTATTTATTTTTATTATATATATAATATATATTATAATATATAATATTTTTTTTTTGTGTAATTTCTTGCTCCGCCGTCCAGATTGCCCCGAGCTGCTCTCCTGAGCGAGGCCTCCCCAAAATTCTTCTCTGCAGGGTTTTTCTGGAGCGAGCTGCCCCTCCCTGCCACAACAGGCAGCAATTCCCGCTTTTTCAGGGATGCAAATGGAGCAGCGCCGGAGCCCGAGGGGATTTTTTGGAATCTTGTGCCAGTGGAGTGATAGAAACCAACCCTGCGGGAAAACCCTTTCCCCATCCTCATTGGGAAAAAACGCGAATATTTTGATTTTTCGGCCGCCCGAGCTGCGATTTGCGAGACAAAAGCTTCGAGTGGAGCCCTGGGGGTTTGGAGCGGCCGGGACGCGCCCGCCCTGCCGGGGCTTCCCGCACATCGCGCATCCTTCCCGGGATGTGACAGCCCCAAAAACCCCCGGCGGCTCCGCTTTCCTGCGGGAATGTGCCTGCAAAAACCAACCCGCGGGGTAAAAACACGGGATGGAAACACGGGATAAAAATACGGGATAGAAAAACGGGGTAAAAACATGGGATAAAAGCAGAGGTGCTGAGGAGGGGCCGTGCCGGGGCTGTTCGGGGGTTTTGTTTTCCTCCCTTCCCTGGCTCAGGGATGAGCAGAGCTGCCCTCGGCTCCTCCGGCTCTGAGCAGCAGGAGCAGGGACCAGCTGATCCCATCTCCATGGACTTTTCCTTTTCCCTTCCCTTTCCCTTTCCTTTCCCCACATTTTTCCAGCTGCAGCCACCAGCCAGGACCTTTAGCATTGCCCTTTGTGTCCCTGCTGGAATTTCGGCTGGTGAGGGAAAAGGGCCCCCTGATGCCAGGATTTGGCCCCAGCTCTGCTCCCAGAGCCTGACTTCCAGGGATATTCCAGGGATACAACCATGCCAGGGGCTCCCAGGGTCCCTCCTCCTCTCTTTGAGGAGAATTGAAGTCCAGTTCACATCTCATTTCTAAAAAAAGCTCAGAAAAAGGAAATATCTCAATTTAAAGCATCCTTTATCCATTTTCCTCTGGATATTCCCAGCCAGGGAGGGATGAACCTGGAGCTGGAGGTGCAGAACACCTCAGGAGTGGCTTTTACCTCGGCTCACACTCAGATTCATTCTGATCCTTCTGGTTTCCTGCCACCAGGAAAATCCACCTTCAGTGGTTGGACTCGAGGTCTTTTCCAGCCTCGGTGATTCCACGATTCCAGGTGGGCAGTGTCTCATCCTGTGTCGTGGCTGTCAGCAGCTGAGGGTGTCACTGTCCCCCTCCCTCAGGCAGCTGCTCACATCTGTAACAGCTGTGTCTGATCCCAGATCCCACCAGCACCTCCCAAATCCCTAAACCCACGGCCATGGAAGCGTGGGGGACTCGGAGTCAATCATTCCCCAGAGCCCTGGTGCCGAACGCTCTGCTCCGAGATCGAGGCTTTTCCTCCTTTTCATCACGTGCCTGATGAAAACATCCCAGAACTGCTCTTGCTCTGAGCAGGAACCCAAGGGAAACACCAGGAGGGACCTGCAGGGAGGATCAAACTCCCAGCTTGGCCAGACAGCTCCGTGATCCCTGCAGGGATAGAGGGACAGCACACAGGGAATGGCTTCACTGCCAGAGGGCAGGGCTGGATGGGATCTGGGGAAGGAATTGTTCCCTGTCAGGGTGGGCAGGGGCTGCCATGGAATTGCCAGAGCAGCTGTGGCTGCCCCTGGATCCCTGGAAATGTTCAAGGCATTTTTTTGCCTTTAAAACCTTTAAGGATTCTGCAACCCCGATGTTTAAATAAATTTGGAAGCACTGGTCCAGAGGGGAGTGTGGGCAGTGTGAGGTCACTGTGATGATGTCCCGTGTTCCAGGCAGGGCAGGAGGGGATGGCAGGGCAGGGTTGATGCCTTGGGTTTGAGCTTTTATATTTTCCAGACTCTCTGCTGCTTGGTGTGTAACTCTGAAACTTCATGTTAGGTTGGTGAGTTCTCTTCACAGGGTGTTGGACAAAACAATTCCTTTCTAGCTGGAGAATCAAGGACAGCAATTATCCAAAAAGGGGAAAGGGACAAGCCAGGGGACTGAGACTTCATAGCCTGGGGCTGTGGTTGGACAATTGACCCCAAGGTGTAGATGAACCAAAATTTATAAAAATGTAAAACTCGTGACCAGGATCCATCTTGGATTTGATTTGGGTGTAGCCCCAAGGTGGATCCTTTCAATTAATTCCTATTTTATTAATTTTGCTCTGTTTAGTCTCTGTTCCAGGTTTGCCTTTCCAGGTGATGGGATGGGATGGGATGGGATGGGATGGGATGGGATCACCAGTACTCAGCATCTGAGTAGAACCTCAAGACCCTCAAGGAGGGGCTGCCCAGGGTGATGGAGGAAGGAATCCAGCAGGGTGAGATTCCCCTCTTTGAGCAGCTCCTGCCTCTTCCCAGCACAGCTGATCCCTCCTTTTATGGACTCCCTGACTGAGGCTCTGTGGAGCAGCTTGGCACATCCCAAGCTGGAGTTTGGTGCCAGATTTTTTGTCACCAAAACTGTGGGAAAACAGAAAAACCTCTCCAACAGCATTTTTAGTGTTAGAGAATCGAGGCATTGCTTTATTCTGGCCAGGCTGTGCAACAGAAATCATTTCATCCTCACATTGCTGAGTTCTGCAGGGAAAATCATCCCATCCCACACGGAATTTTTCCCATATTTATCCATGAAAAACCCAGAGAAATTCTCATTCACTGGTCCCAAATTACCCAATTCTTAGTGTTTGGTTTCCTATTGGTTATTGATCCCTTCAGTGCTGATTAGGTTCTCATTCTCTGGTCTCTTATCGATCTTTTCCCAGACCTGGTGTCTTGGCCACACCAGGGGTGATATTCGGGGGTAATGTTTGTTAATTATCACTAATTATCATTATCTCCTCTGCATCCTCTGGCTACTCCCAATCTGTTGATGTTCATCTTGTCAGACTCGCCTGATGATCAGAACCTTTAAAAAAAAAAAAAATTACAATTCAATTTCCTTTTCTCAGGGCGAAGATGAACAAACCCCTGACTAAAAAATGAGTTAAAATACAACTTTAGAGGTTGTGTCATTTCCAACAGACTCATAAATGGTTTCTCACGGGTGTTATAAAAATCTGGGAGCCTCCTCCTGGGTGGAACTTTAATTTGGATGCAGCTGGAGGGAGGCAGGAGGGGACATCGCTGCCATCGTGACCAGGTGTGACCTCAGAGCAGGAATTCGGGCTCTGGGCCAGCCCCCACGGAGCTCTGGGGGTGCCAGACATCCGTGTAAGCTGAGATTCCCTGGATTCCAGGCTGCAGCTCGGGTGGGAAGCACGGGGGATGTTGTCCTTCCTCTATTCCAGGGGGAGAAATCCCTCTGGCACCTGCCCCTCCCACTGCTGCATTTCATAGAATATTGTCGCCAAAAATTCCGGTTTGGCCATCCAGCTGCAAGGACAAAACTTGAATTTTTCCCTTTTATTATCTCTGCTTTTTAAAGCCCTCCTGCAGAGCCAGCCAAAGGCCAGCTCTGCTCAGGTGGAAAGTCTTGGAGACACCCATCAGGTTATTAATTCATTAAATAATGTAATTAAAGATGAAATAAACCCGGCTCATCCCCACTGCTCAGGGACAGACCTGACTCCCCAGCAGATTTCTCAGAACTTGGGAGATCCCTGGAAGTGTTTGGTGCTGGCACTGGAGGAATTGCCAGCCAGGAGAGCAGAGAGTGGCTCCTGGGGAATTAGGAAAATCTGGGAGAGGAGCCCCCAAAAAGCAGCTGTGGGTTGATACGGAGGAGTTTGAGGAATTCCCTGAGGAGATAATGAGCCAGGACAGGAGGGTGGGGATGGGAGAGGAGCCCTGGGGAATCTCGGCTGCTGTTGGAGAAAATTCCGGATTCTCAGGTCAGGGAGATGAATTCAAATGAGGATAAATGTGCCGAGCAGCGATTACAGAGAGGAGAGCGGAGCAATTTCCTCAGCCAGAGGAGATTAAGGGCCCATCACCTCCTCCTAATGAGGGCCAGCCCTGATTGGGGCTCCCAGCCCGGCAGCAGAGAATGGATAATGACAGAGCTGAACCTGGGATTTGTCAAATCCGCTGTAAAAATCCTCAGCCCGACGTGAAATACAAACAATTATTGATGACTTCGGGGCCACTGGGAGCCCAGAGCAGGGAGTGCAGTGGGAGGGTCCTGGGGCACAGAGTCCCCACAGCTGCTGGGATATTGTTTGGAGAAGGAGATGCTTTTCCACAGGGATGTCCTTAATCAGGATCTTAATTCTGGAGTTTTCTCAGCACATTTGTTCCTGAATTTCAGCTGAGAGCTGTGTGGGCTTTGCCTCCTCAGCCCTGTGCCTGTCATAAATCATTAAACACAGAGCAGGAACTGCTAATTGACGATGTGTGGCCATTTCTTTATTTTATATATGGAATTTCCTCCTTGGAATTCCCCTCCTGGCTGGGTGGGAGCTCTGGTCAGTTCTTTGCTCACCCCCAAACTTTTCCCAGTGCAGGAGAGGTGCAAACCTTCCCTGTGCCAGCCGTGGGAACCCTGGGGCAGTGGAGAAGGGAATGTGCAGAGTCAATAATAATTAAATGTGGGATTTGGTGCTGATTTTCCTTGTTTGCCTCAGGAAGAACACTGAGATCCCCACTGCCCTGAACTCTGCCATCCAGGAGCCTCTGGGCAGGCCAGATCCGTGTGGCTCCTGCAGAAAACCTTGGGGATGCTGCTTGGGAATCCAGCTGATCCTGGGGTCTGTGCAGGGATTTGTCCCCTCTGGGCCTCCTCCTGTTGCTGCAGGAATCAATCATGGAATGGTTTGGGTTGAAGGACCTGAAATCCCACCCAGTGCCACCCCCAGGGACCCCTCCCACTGTCCCAGGTGCTCCCAGCCCCAATGTCCAGCCTGGCCTTGGGCACTGCCAGGGATCCAGGGGCAGCCACAGCTGCTCTGGCAATTCCATGGCAGCCCCTGCCCACCCTGCCAGGGAACAATTCCTTCCCCAGATCCCACCTGAATCCCTCCTCTTTTCATTTAAACCCATTCCCTGTGTCCTGTCACCCTCTGCCCACGGATGAAATCTCTCTGCCTCTTTTTAATCTGCTTCCTTTAAGTCCTGCTTAAATCAAAAGCTGAGCTCAGCTCTTTCACTTTTTCACCAGTTGCATTTTAAAAATGAATTACGTTGTGTAAGGATTGCTTCTTCTGTGGAAAAATGAGAGAAGATGCAGCAGTTGGAGATTTTGGGAATGCTGGGGCCTCTCCCTTCTCCTCTCCTGTCCTGAAGATTCCCTCTCTCCATTCAATATCAGCGATTTAGGGATGCCAAATACGAGCAATTCCTGATTTTCTGCGCTGCCGGGAGCTCCGGGCGAGCCCCAGTTGCTCCCCCGTTATCAGGGCGGAGATCAAAGCTCATCATTTAAAGAACAAATGCTGTAAATACCTGGAATTTGTGCTCTGACTCTTTTTGGGAGAGGGGATTGCCACAACAAGCTCGAGCTAATCCCGGGGTTTGGCAGCGAGAGCTGCGGAGTGACGTTACCTGGGGAGTGAGGAATTGCAGGATCCAGCCTGTTTTTGTCAGGAATTCCTCAGGATCTGGGAATATCCTCAGGAATTCTGCCCTGAGTCAGGGTTCTTTTCATCTTCCTCACCGTGATTTATTTTTATTTCATTTTATGAGTGATTTATTTTTTCCTGCTCCGGGTTTATTTTTAGCATCTGGTGAAAAGCTGCACACCTTGAAAAGGAGAAGCTGGGGGAGAGGCTGACCCTGGGCCTCCTCACCTGCTTTTAGAAAAGCATTTCTGTCACTCGGGAGCACCTTTGCTCTATGAGAATTGTCCCTGAAGTGTCCCTTTGTCCTTTTAGTGCAGTCTGGGGCTGCGGGCAGAGCATGAGGAGCCCTCTGTGAACTTTCTCCCACCCCATTTAAAACCATTGAAACCTTTATTTTCCCTGGTTTAAGAGTCACAGTTTTAGTTCAGGTTAACCAATGCAGCACTAGATAAGAGATGAGCACAGCCAGGGTGGAGTTAGAGGTGCAGCAGCCATGAATAAAATTGAAATTCTTTGCTGTTGTAATAGCCTGAAATCCTGTGCCCTGTCTAGAAATTACAGGTTGATTAATTCAGACCTGTTAATGAAATAGTGCAGAGTAAAGGCCACCCTGGGGAGAGAAATGACCACACAGAAATAGTTTTTCTGGATCTTGTGAGAAATTTAAAGACATTTTTTCTGCCTTTTAAACCTTCAGTGATGCTGCAACCCTGATGTTTTAATTAGCTTGGAACGATTTGACTTGAATATGGTGAGGGTGGTTGTTAGGGTGTGCCCACAAGGAGCTTTTTTACCTTTTTCATTGGTTTCTGAATTTAAAATTGACATTCTTTGCCTGTATTCTTTTCCCTGTGGGGTGCAGGAACAGAAACTTCATCATCTGCAGCAGGGCCAGGATTGGACTGGATGATCCTTGTGGGTCCCTCCCAGCTCAGTTTATTCTGTGATTTTCCAAGAGTTTAAATTACCTGGTTTGGGATTTTCTGTGCCAGCTGCTGGGAGAACTTTTACATGTCTTGATGGGCCATAAAAACACTTCTTTATCAAAAGAAAATGCCATGATTTTTAGTATTTCCACGGGGTTTTTTTTCCTTAAGGAATAAGAAATGAGAACCTGGACGTCACTGACACCCTCAGCCCTCAGGGAATGCCAGGCTGTGACCTCTCACTTTTCCTTTTCCAGCAGATTTGGAGGCTGGAAGGGAAAACCTCCCTCCCTTTGCCCCTTCCCCGTGTGGCAGGTGGGGAAAAGGTGAAAAGCCACGAGCTCTGCTCTCGCTGCCCTCCCGGGAGCAGCCATTTGGCTGCTGCTTATCCCAAATTCTCCAGCAGGAAAAAGTCACAAATCCTGCAGAATTCCCAGCTCCAGGAGCAGCTGGCTCCAGGTGGGGCTGGAAACAGAGCAGGGAGGAGAGGAGAGATTTGGGAGGATTTGTCCTTTGCTGGATCCAGGCCCAAATACCAGGAATTCCCAGCAGGGTCCCTGACATTTCAGGGGCGGATTCCCAGGGGGTGCAGTGGGAAAAGGCCTCTCTGAGATCATTCCAGTCAGGTGATTCCTTGGAAGTCAGAGATCTGGAATTTCTCACTGGCTCCAAGCAAAGCAGGACAGGAAAAAAAAAAAGCCCCAAGTGCCAGGGAGAGTTTGGAGGTGTCCTTTGGGTCACCCTGCCTGGGGATTTCATCACTGTGAAATCCCAGAGGGACACGAAGCCATGGAATTCCAGAGTGCTTTGGGCTGGAAGGGAACTTAAAACCATCCCACCCAGAGCCACCCCTGCCATGGGGACACCTCCCAGTGTCCCAGGTGCTCCCAGCCCCAATGTCCAGCCTGGCCTTGGGCACTGCCAGGGATCCAGGGGCAGCCACAGCTGCTCTGGCAATTCCATGGCAGCCCCTGCCCACCCTGCCAGGGAACAATTCCTTCCCCAGATCCCATCCAGCCCTGCCCTCTGGCAGTGGAAGCCATTCCCTGTGTGCTGTCCCTCCATGCCTTGTCCCCAGTCCCTCTCCAGCTCTCCTGGAGCCCCTTCAGGCCCTGCCAGGGGCTCTGAGCTCTCCCTTCTCCTCTCTGGGTGACCCCTGTGCCCCACACAGTCCCTGCTGCCCCCCTGGCTTTCCCCCTTGTCCCCCTGGATTCGGGAGGATCCCTCAGGGTGACCCCAGGGCAGCTCCTGAGCTGTGACCTGGCCCCGTCTGGTCCCTCTGCCCCTCCCGGGGCTGTCCCCTCTGTCCCCTCCTCTGCCACCCCCAGGGCTGCTCCTTCCCTCTGTGGATTTTGAACACCAATTTTGTCAGCCGGAGCTGCTGCTGGAGGGGGGTAAATGAGCTCTGCTCAATCTGAGCAGCAGATATTTCTTTATTTTTTTTTTATTGCCTTCAAACTGAGCTGCCCAGCCCCAGCCCCAGCCCAGCCCCCGAGAGCCTTTCCCAGCTCGGGATTGTTCCTTCAGGTTCTGCTGCTGTGCCCTGCCTTGCTCACCTCACTGTGTTCACCCCCAGATAAACCTCGTTCAGATTTTGATTTTTTTTTTTTTTTTTCTCTGCCCTACTCCAATTCCCACTGCTGAGGGTAAGGAATTCCTGCTGGGTTGATGGTGCTGTGTGTGAAGTGTGGAAATTCTCCTGGAATTAACAGAAATGTGAATACAATTATTAACACGTGGTGTAGCTGGAAATCCCCTCACAGCACAGAGAGATTTCCTGATTTTCCTGAGCTTCCACTTGGATATATCTCATGAGGAAAGATGAGAACACCCCGGGACCCAAACATTCCCATCTATTTTTGGGGTTTTATTTCCTCTCTAATGCTCTGGGTTCTGCTGGATGTTCCCTCTGAGGGGATGGGGGAGCTCAGGGAGGCTGCTCAGTCCAAGGGGTTCAGAGAATCCCAGAATATCCAGAGCTGAAGGCACCCACGGGACCATGGACCCTGCTCAGAAACCCCAAATCCCACCCTGTGGGATTTTCCAAATGCTCCTGGAGCCTTGGGAATGTCCCTGTTCCCTGGGGAGCCTGGGCAGAGCCCAGCCCCTCTGGGGGAAGAATTTTCCTGACCTCCCACCCTGCTCTCCATCCCTCCCTTCCCTCCCCCGGGTGCGTTCCTGCAGGAGCACCCTGGGGATAAGGCAGCGATTTTTGTTCTGTGCTGCTTTGGGAGCATCTTGGAGCTGGGGAAGGAAAAGGATTAATTTTGGTTGGGGAGCGAGCTCTGGGTCAGGACCTGGCAGAAAACTTCTCCCAAATTTCCTCATAATTCAGAATTTCCCTCAAGGGAGCCTTGTCTGGGCCTGGGGGAGGAAGCAGAGCCCCTGCAGCTCCTCTGGGGGGGTTTTGTTTGGGGTGAGGGCTCTGAGGAACATTAAATTCTCCCTCCACATCCACAGCCGGCTCTGCTGCACCCAAAAAAAAAAAAAAAAAAAAAAATCCCATGGGATAGGGAGAAACTTCCACAGTGTCTCGTGAAGACATTGATTCCCATTCAGAGATTTTCTCCCAAATTTACCCCAAACCTTCCAGCCTCACTGAGCTGGCAGCTCCACTCGGGGATTTTCCTAAAATTCCCCCCAAGGGCAGCTCAGGGACAGCTCCAGCCCCTCATTCCCGGCAGGAAAAGCACCCGGAGCGCTCCCAGCAGCTCCCAGCTCGGGAAAGGGGAATTCTGCACGGCTGAGGAGTTCCCGATGGCAAAGGGAGGGATTGGGGCTCTGGAGGCACTGGGAAAAGTGGGATTTATGAGGGGGGGGAAAAAAAAAAAAAGTGGGATTTGTGAAAAAAAATTAAAAAAAGAAAAAGAAAAAAATAAAAAAAAAAAAAAGAAAAAAGAAAAAAAAGAAAAAAGAAAAAAAAAGAAGTGGGATTTGTGAAGAGAAGTTGGATTTGTGGAAAAAAAGGGGTTTGTAAAAAAAAAGTGGGGCTTGTAAAAAACGTAGGGTCTGTAAAAAAAAGTGGGATTTGTGGTAAAAAGTAGGATTTTGAGAAAAAAATTGGGGTTTGTAAAAAGAAGTGGGATTTGTGGAAAAAGGTGGGATTTGTGAAAAAAGAAGTGGAATTTGTGGAAAAAAAAGTGGGGTTTGAGGAAAAAAAAGTGGGATTTGTGGAAAAAAAGGTGTGATTTGTGGAAAAAAAGTGGGGTTTGTGGAAAAAAATTGGGGTTTGTAAAAAGAAGTGGGATTTGTGGAAAAAAAAGTGGGATTTGTAAAAAAAAAAGTGGGGTTTGTGGAAAAAAAATTGGGGTTTGTAAAAAGAAGTGGGATTTGTGGAAAAAAGTGGGGTTTGTCCCCTGGCTGGGGAGGAATCCCTCATTGCCCTCATTGCTCCTCCTGGGAGCCCCAGGGATCAGCAGGGGAATGGAGGAAATTGCTGGAGTGAATTTCCCACTGGAATTTAGGAATTCCTCCTAAATATTCTGGAATGTTTAGGAAATGCTGATGTGTTGTGGAGGAGGGAAGGGCAGTGGGGAGATCCTGGAGTTTCCAGCCTGGAAATTCCACCCTGTGCAGAATTCCTGACTGGTTTGGGTTGGGACATTTAAGGTCCCATGGGCAGGGACATTTTCACTGTCCCAATGTCCAGCCTGGCCCTGGGCACTGCCAGGGATCCAGGGGCAGCCACAGCTGCTCTGGCAATTCCATGGCAGCCCCTGCCCACCCTGCCAGGGAACAATTCAATTTTATTTCCTCCCCATCCCCATTTCTCAGCCAGGGCTCTGTCACCTCCTTGCTGTCACTGCTGGCCTTGGGGACATCCCAGCCTCTCCAAAACACTGAATTTTGGGGGAAAATCCCTTTTTTTTTTTTTCCCAGTAAAGACCTCAAGTGTGCCTGACCTGCTTGGTAAAAGAGCCAGGGAGGAGATCTGGGGTTTTTTTTAGGTTATGAAAATTAACCATGATCCCAAATCATTGTGATCCCAAATCTTTGTGATCCCAAGGCTCTGGCTCTTGTGGGTGCACTGTCCTTGTCCTAATCCCAGATTTCCCCAGGATTTGGCATTTTTACCACAAAACTCTTCTCCAGATGAGCCCAGGCAGCTGCATCCATGCTTGGAGGTGGATATTTGTTAAATCCCTTGGGTTTAGAGACTTAATTTGGAAACAAATATTTCTGAGGAGTTTTTTGTAAATTCTTGTGTCCCTCCAATATCTTCAACAGCACCAGGCTGCTCCTGAATCCTCTTCCACCTAAAACTGGCTTTACAAAAACCATCCAGATTGTTCAAAAATCTCCATAATTCCAGCTAATTAAACACATCCTGGCTTATTTCCAGGCTGTGCAATCATTTGGCCCAGGAGGACAAACAAATCTGGATGGTGAGTGGTTTTTAGAGTTTAAACCTCGGTGAAAATATTTAAAAAGGAATAAAAAGGAAGCTGTGGCCCCCCCAGAGCTGGGGTTTGACCCATCCTGGGGTCTGGCAAGGTCGGAGCTCCCAGACAGGAGAACTTTTCAAAGGAGCACACATGGATCCCACCTCTTTTTTGGGATTAATATTTCCTGAGTGCTTTTCCTTTCAAGTGGTTCTGTTTGCAGCAGGGCCTTGTTCAAATTAAAGAGGCTTCCCGAGCCTTTCAACCCAGCAGGTGTCCAAAGGGGGAAAATTCCCTTTGAAGAATCCCAGGGTACCAAAAAAAAAGAAAAAAAAAACCGAAAAAAAAAGAAAAAAAAAAGTGTCAGGGAAAAAGAGTCCCAGAGTCAAAAAAAAAAAAAAAAAAAAAGGAAAAAAGGAAAAAAGGAAAGGAAGAGCAGCAAATGGTGGCTGGTGTGGTGTGAGGAAGGCTGGGAATCCACATTTTGCAGGGAAAGAGGGATTTGCAGGCAGATTTGGGAATGTTTGTGGGATTTTGGGGTGGTTGTTGTGGTGTTGGAATGGGAGAGAGGATGGAGAGCAGACGGAAAAAGGAGGTGGGACAAGGATTGGGGACACCTGGCAGGGCTGGTGGCCTGGGAAGGGAGGGAAAAATGGGTGAGAATCCCTAAAAACAGGAGTTTGGTTTGGATAGAACTGAATTAATCAATTTAATTGGGATTTCATGTCCCTTGGACACAGAGGGGTGTGCACACTGCTGGTTTGGATGAGACGTGCAGGGATTGGGGGATGAAGTTCAGGAGGTTGGAGGATGAAATTAAAGGATATTTTTGAAGGAACGCTGTGATTTTGGGATGGGACCCTGAATTTGGGATGAAATGCTGGGATTTTGGGATGGAGCACAGTGATTTTGTGATGGGACAGTGATTTTGGGATGAAATGCAGTGATTTTGTGAGTAAATACAGTGATTTTTGATTCCATTTTGGGATGGAACACAGTGAATTGGGGATGAAAGGCAGTGATTCTGTGATGGAACTCTGATTTTTTTGTGATGAAATGGAGGGATTTTCTGATGAAATGCAGTGATTTCCAGATGGAATACACTGATTTTTGTGATGAAATGCAACGATTTTGGGATGGATCACGGCGATTTTGGCACGAAACAGCGATTTTGGGATGAAATGCAGCAATTTTGGCATGAAATATAACGATTTTGAGATGAAATGCAGGGACTTTGGGATGGAACTCAGTGGTTTGGGGAGGACACGCAGGGATTTTGAGAGGAAATGTGGGGATTTTGGGATGAAATTCAGGGATTTTGGAATGGAACTCAGTGGTTTTGGGATGACATACAGGGATTTTTGGAGGAAATGCGGGGATTTGGGATGACTTGCAGGGATTTTGGGATGGAATTTGGTGATTTTGGGATGACATGCAGGGATTTTGGGATGGAATTTGGTGATTTTGGGATGACATGCAGGGATTTTGGGATGGAATTTGGTGATTTTGGGATGACATGCAGGGATTTTGGGATGGAATTTGGTGATTTTGGGATGACATGCAGGGATTTTGGATGGAATTTGGTGATTTTGGGATGACATGCAGCCATCCTCCTCTCACACTGACCTGATTTCCCCCTGCCCTGCCCTCCCAATCCAAATCTCAGGATTGGGCCATTCTGGTGATTTCCTGGGATAATATTCCAAGATTTTTACCGTGCTCCCACAAACGCACAGGAATTAGGAAACACTTCAGTGCCCAACTCCCCACAACACTCTGGCAGCTGTGGCTGCTCCCTCACAGCTGGGGGAGGCTCCTGGAGGTGTTTGCAGCTCTTGGATCCTCCTGGAGCATCCCAGGAGGGAGGAGCAGGAGCAGACCCGGGCAGGGCTGCGTGGGGAGGGTCCCCCTGAGCTGACAGAGCTGGGGTTCAGGAGAGCTCCCCCTCCTTCCCCGAGGTTCCCGCAGGGAATCATGGAATTGTTCCGGTTGGGAAATCCCTCTGAGATCACCCCTAAACCCCATCCCTGCCTTCACGGGCACTCCCAGGGATGGGGACTGCGAGCTCCAGCTGCAAGGGCAGGAAATGGTGGGAAAGCTCCCAAATCCCCCCGGTGTCTGTAATTGCCCAGGAGCTTCGATGTGCTTTTTAATCCCAGCAAAACTTGCCTGGAAAGCAGCTTAGAGGGTTATTTGTAGCCTGTCATTAGCTGATTAACACAATGCTGATTGATGGGGAGCAGCTGATCCCGAAAAACCTCAGGGATAACCTGGGGAAGGGCAGGTGTGGCCTTCAGGGGCCGGCAATTATCTGCCAGCAATTAAACACCTCCAGAGCCCCCAGACTGCTCCCACAATGGACCTGGATAATTCCAGCTGTTCCCTTCCTTCTTTTCTCTGTTTTTTCCCCCCTTTTTTTTTTCTTTTTTCTCCTACCTTGTGCTAAATGTGGAGCCAAACCTCTCCTGGGGGGTTTGTAGGTGGAAGGTGAGCTGATCGATTACAGGTGAATTGATAGATTACAGATGAACTGATTAATTACGGATGAATTGATAAATTACAGATGAGCTGATCAATGACAAATGAGTTGATCAATTACACATGAACTGATAAATTACAGATGAACTGATAAATTACATCAGATCAGATGTGCTGATCAACTACAGATGAACTTATCAATTACAGATGAATTAATAAATTACAGATGAATTGATAAATTATAGGTGACTTGATCAATTACAGGTGAGCTGATCAATTACAAATGAGTTGATCAATTACAGATGAACTGATAAATTACATCAGATCAGATGTGCTGATCAATTACAGGTGAGCTGATCAGTTTGGGCTCCTCTAGAGTAAAAACATTCAGGGTGGGAGCTGGGAAAGTATTGGGAAAATGGAAACAAATGGGAAGCGTGGGGGATGATGTTTTGTGTAGGAGACCCCTCAGTGTGGAATCCTGGAGTGTCCTGGGGGGAAGGGACCCACAGGGATGATCAATCCCAGCACCCTCTGGCTGAGGGAAGAACCTTTCCCTGATATTAGTAGGAAAAGAGCTAAAAAAGCCCATTTTGGCTTGAGCTGAAATGATCCCAGAGCATTTTGAATCCCACTCGTGCACAGCTCCTGATGTGGCACCTCCATGGAAAAGACCCAGGGAAAAGCTGCCCCCTCCACTGGTTCACAACTGGGAAGAGAGTTCAGGGTTTGGATTTTGGGATCCCGATCCCCTCCCTTTCCCATCCCTCCTCCTCCATCTGGAATGCACCCAGAGGACGTAAATTGTCCTTAACCCTCTCCAGATGCTCGATCAAAGGTGCAGAGGGAGCGCTCAGGTTAAAGGCCAGGAAGGAAAAGCAGATGTTCAGCTGAGGTGCCAGAGGCACCCTGGGGTTGGATAATGGGATTTGTAGCTGGGATGCTCCGCTGGGAGCAGGAATTCCAGAGGGAAAAATGGATTCCTTCACTGTGGGACTTGGGATGCTGTGAGAGCACAATTTGCTCTGCTTGAATTCTTCTTTTTTTTTTTTTAATTTTTTTTTGGGAGGTGTTGGGATTACTTTTGTTTGCTCAGATCTGGAAGTTCAGTCTCAGGAGTGGGGCTGTGTTTGCTCTCACAGCCCTCGGGTTTTGTTGGCTCCAGGAATCCCCCTCTGCCATTCCCTGTGTGCTGTCCCTCCATGCCTTGTCCCCAGTCCCTCTCCAGCTCTCCTGGAGCCCCTTCAGGCCCTGCCAGGGGCTCTGAGCTCTCCCTGGAGCCTTCTCCTCTCCAGGGGAGCACCCCCAGCTCTCCCAGCCTGGCTCCAGAGGGGCTCCAGCCCTGCAGCAGCTCCATGGATTCCTCTGGACTCTCTCCAGCAGCTCCAGGTGCTGCAGGTGTTGGAATTCTGAGCTCTGCAGGTGGGGAATCACCTGAGCAGGACAGAGGGACAGAATTTCCCTTTTCCTGCTGTCCATGTTGCTGGAGGTGCAGTCCCAGCAGGATTTTATTGGATTTCTGTCCCCCCAAAATGGGATTGGCTCAGTTGGAGGGTGCCCAGGTTCCAGGAGCTGACAGAGGATTTTGTGCTGCCCTCAGGCTCCCTGTGCCTGATGCTCCAGTGAGATCCAGGAGCCTGCCCAGGCTGGATAATTTTGGTGTGGGCTGGGTAGATTTAATTATAATTCCATTTATTTAAAGATTTATTTAGGTGCCCAACTGAGAGCCCTTTGTGGGGACAAGTTCTTCCTTGGGATATGGCAAATAGGGAATATTCCATTTTGGAATATGATGTTGTACAAAGCTATTACCTGCAATTTTATATTTATATATATGTTTATATATATATATTTCTATGACATTTCTATCTGTGTGATTGCCCTGATGGAGCACTCTGTAGATTAGTGGGAAATGCACTTATCAGCTCTTGAGAAGCTGCCACTTCTCAGCCCAGCTGTTTTTTAATTAAACAGAAATCTGAAGTGCAGCTGTTCATTCCAAAGGCGCTTTTTTCCTTCCCTGCAGAACACAGCATTTTCCACTGGTGGTGCCTGGAGCTCAGTGCAAAAAGGAAATTTTTTATAAAATCCCATTTTAATTCTTATCTAATTTTCAAAAAATGGTACAGCTGAAGGTTAGCTGAGTTTGGGAACTGTTAGCAAAGGTGAGATAAGGTTTTTGGCATGGGGAGAGGATTTATTTTATTTGCTTTAAAAATATTTTGGTGCTTTAAAAAGAAAAAAAAAAAAGTGTGGTTTTATGTGTTCAGCTGTGCCTTGATTTGAGGCTTTCCAGAAGCTTGAAGGGCCAGCAGTTCTACAGGGATTGTTTGGAGGGTCTGGGAGTAAATCAGGAATTGCTGTGGTGCTAAAAATCATGGGACTGACTGCTCAGGAGGACAAAATTCCGTGGTTCAACCCCAAATATTACCCACTGACCCTAAATGACACGAGCTACTGCAGTGGAGGCTGCTGTTCACTGCTGGAGGCCAGGTGTGGGCTGGGAGAGGATTTTTTTTGGCCACCAATGCCCTTCCAGGCACTCGTTGATGTTGTGGAGTGCCAAAATCCCTGCTCTGAGGCAGAGCTGGGGTGTCCCCATCCTGTGGGACTGACCCATCGAGTTTCCTTCCTTGTTGCTCCTTGTCCCACCCCAAAGGTGCTGGAGGAATTCCTGTTCCCTCCCCAACATTCCTGAGGCTCAGACAAGCCCTGCAAGTGCTGGAAAAGTGCAAACAATCCCTGGGGACCTCCATTTCCTGCTCCTTGGGGAATGTCCTGGTTGGAAAGACTGGTGTCTGCCAAGAAAGGCAGGAGCTTCTCTTCTTTTTAAAATGGAGAATGGAAACCCCCTCCCTCCAAATTATTATAATTTTGAAATTCAGGGGCTCTCAGGCAAAGCTATGGGAATAGGAATAACAGTTCTTTACTAGGAAAATTCCAATAGCAATGCAGTATTGCAGAGAACAAACCCAGAGCAGGGGCAGAGGGAGAATCCAAGGTGCCCCCGTCAGTCAGTCAGGGTTGGTGCAGTCCCATTCCATGGTGGCTGCATCCTCCTGCAGTGACAGATGTGGTTCTGCTGGAGCAGGGCTCCTGCACAAGGTGCAGTTTTCCTCCAAAGCTGCAGGGATGATGTGCAAGGCTCTGGTTTTCCTCTGGGATGCAGTGGGAAAAGGCTGCTCTGCTGTTCCAAATCTCCCCTTTGATCTGGGTAGGAAATGCTCGGCTCCTGCCCTGGCTGGAGCATCTCCCAATGGGATGATGGAATTTGATCAGCCCTGCCCTGGGACTGCATGGCCATGGACAGGAGAGATCTCCTGGAGGGAGGATGGGCTGTGGGCAAGATAAAGAACACTGCAACAGCTGGGTGAACAGCTGGGGATGGAATCCACAGCCCTGGTCACATCCTGCATTGCCACCCAGGACAGGGAAATATTCCATATTTCTGGGAGCTGAGTGAACTCCTGTAGGGTTCCAAGTATCCAAGTGTTCCAGAGAAATCCCCCATTAGAACTCTTGGCGTTTTCTTTTCCTGGGCAAATGGAGATGGGACAAGAAGAAATGGCCTCAAGTCTCCCCAGGGAAGGGTCAGGGTGGATATAAGGGAAATTTATTTGCTCAAAGCATTGCATTATTCACCTCAGAGCAGTGCAGGAGTCACCATCCCTGGAAATGTCCCAGCTCCAAGCAGATGTGGCACCTGGAAATGTGGTTTGAGATTCATCAAATATTGGACTTGATGTTCTTGGAGTTTTCCCCAACATTGATGATTCCATGGATGTTTTTTGCAGTAAAACCAACTAGGTGGAGCAGAGTCCATTTGGGATCCCCCTGGTCTGTGCAGAGACCCCTGGCTTACAAACAGTAAACCAAGAAAAGAGCAATTTTCACCTTTTGATGCAGAATCACCCCAAAACACCGAGAGCTGCACAGATTGTTTTTACTGGGATGATGGAAAACCTTCAGCAAGGTCTTGAACTGGTTTGACTTTGGATATTTGCTGGATATTTAAAGCAGATCCAGGGTGTCCCAGGTGTGTCTGAGCTGGTTTTGTGCTGTGCCATGATGGAACATTCCAGCTTTGGGGCAGAATCTGGAAGCAGAACCCAGGGAGTTTGAATCCATAGTAATTAGAAAAGATTTGTGGATTCCTGGCGGGAAATCTGTGAGCAGATGAGTGGGGAGTGTTGGCAGAGACGTGGAAAAATGAGTCAGACTTGAGGCACAGTGGCCTTGCCACGTCTGATTCCTGCTGCAAATCCCAGGGGTGAATGAAACTTCTACTCCTGCTTTTCCATAATGATTTCCTGCATGGTTCCAGGTCCCCCAGTGCTATTCCCCACTGGAAAATGCACGGGGGATTTACAGCCTTGCAAGACCTTCTTAGAGAGGTTTGGGCTCTCCCAGGGTGCCCAGAGCAGCTGTGGCTGCCCCTGGATCCCTGGCAGTGCCCAAGGCCAGGCTGGACATTGGGGCTGGGAGCACCTGGGACAGTGGGAGGTGTCCCTGCCATGGCAGGGGTGGGATGAGCTTTAAGGTCTCTCCCAACCCAAACCATTCCACGATTCTGTGATTCCTTGGCATTATCCCCACATTTCAGTGCAGAGTGAGCATTTGGAGATGAACATCTCCCTTCACACAGTGTCCCCTGGCCCTGTCCCTGGAGAAATGCAGTGCAGGCAGCAATGCCAGGGCACGGATGGTGTCAGTGCCCCAGGGACAAAGGGTGACATCAGCCATGCTGGTGGCACTGTCCATGCCTCGGACACAACACTCATGGCCTGGGAGTGCTGGTTCTGGTGCTCCTGTGCCAGGAGGGCCAGGATTCCTTGGATTTAGCAGCACATTGTCCCCAGTTCCCAGTGATGCCTTGGAGTGGCTGCCTGGAACAGAGGCTGGACCAGGTTAAGAGAATAAAGTGGGGATTTATTAAAGGCCTTCAATAGATCCACCTTGGGCAGCCAAAACCTCCCAGGGGCCACACCCAACATGGACAGTGGTCACGAGTTTTTCACACAATTATAAGTTTTGTCCATTTACATATCAGGGATTAATCCTCCAATTACAGCTTCAGGTAATGAAGTAATTTACCCCCAGTTTGCTCTCCCCTTTTATACTTTTCATGGCCTGAGGCTGCAGAGTGTCCTTGAATCTCAGGCCTAGAGAGGAATTGTTTTGTCTGTGTTTCAGCACGTGAAGACAGCAGCTGACACTCTATATGGAGATTAGAGCTATGCACTAATGCAGTACAGGATGTGAGAAATGTAAAAGCTCAGATCCTAAGGCGTGACCAGCAGTGATGGGATGCAGGCAGAATCTGCCTTGGGATTCCAGCTGGGACACTCCCCTGGGTCACAGGAACACCAGAGCTGCCTTGGGCACTGCACCACCCATGGCTTGAAGGTGAAAATCCCAAGGTCTTATTCCCAATGCATCCAAAGCCAAGCTGTTCCCTGCAGCTGGAACACTGAGGGCTCGTCCTGGACACGTTGGGTATCAACGTGCTCAGCTCTGCCTCTTTCCCCTCTCCTTTTGTGCCTGCAGAGCCATTCCTGGCTGGAATCTCAGCTCATTAAACCTGCAGCTCTGTATTTTTTAATTTTTTTTTCGCTTTTTAAGGTGAGAGGGAGGCAGAGGATTTGCTGGAGTTTATTTGACCTAGTTAAGGGGAATATCAGCTCGCCTCGGGCAGGTAATTAATTTGTCCACACTTCCCCTGCTCCCGGCGTGGTGCCCGCTGCCAGGCTCTCCTGCAGGTGAGGATGAGGCTCCGCAGCTCCCAGAATTCCTGCCTGGATTTGCAGCTGCCGGCATCCGAGAGGAGCGGCAGCAGGAGAGCTGCAGATGGTGCTTGGAGGCTGCAGCAGCCGAGTGGGGATGATGGAAAGCTGCTCCTGTTGCTGCTGTGCCTTTGGCAGGAGCTGCTGCTCCGTGCCACTCCCTGAGCGCTGCCAGGGCTGGTTTCAAGGGTATTTCTGCCTCCAGAGGAACATCCTGGCAAATCCCCCCTGTGCTGCTCGTTCCCGGCTCACAGGGGATCAGCCTGGGCTGAACGGGATGGGGATGCTCCCTGTCCCTGCTCCTGGGACCGGGATTTTATCCCAAGGTGACACCAACCCCTTCCCCTGCTCCTTTCAAATTCCTTCTGCCCTGCTCAGCCCCAGCTCCCTGTTCCTGTACCCACCTGGGACAGGTGACACCAACCCCACCAGCTGCTTCTCTCAGGCTCCTTCTGTGTTGTTCAGCCCCAGGTCCCTGTTCCTGTCCCCATGGCCAGGACAGGTGACACCAAGGTGACACCAACCCTGTTCCCTGCCCCTTGCAAACTCTTCCTGTGTTGCTCATTCCCGACTCACCAGGAGCACCAGCCTGGGGTGAGGTGGTGGCGCTGCTCCCTGTTCCTGTCCCCACCTGGGACAGGTGACACCGAGGTGACACCAAGGTGACACCAACCCCATCCCCTGCTCCTTTCAAATTCCTTCTGCCCTGCTCGGCCCCAGCTCGGCCCCAGCTCCTTGTTCTTGTCCCTATGGCCAGGACAGGTGACACTGAGGTGACACCGAGGTGCCACCAACCCCACCCCCCACTCCTGGGACACAAACCCCTCCTCCCCCAGCCCCAGAGCTGGGGGATGTTGTCCGTGCTGCCTGTCCTGCTCCAGGCCCTGCATTTTGATTTTGGCAGCTCATTGCACCTTGGGGCTTCATTTTTAGCAAAGCATCAAACGAGGTGGGCACGGGGCCAAGCCACGGTGGCAGGGAGGTGACAGTCACCCTTCCAATGACAATCACTTGGTTTCAGGCTCAGAATCAAATCTGTGGAGCCCAGCTGGGGCGGGGGGAAAGGCAGATTTTTAATGTTTAAAACTCTGTTATAGGAAATTTTTGTTTGCCCAAACTGCTGTGGTTCTCATAGGTGTGGAATCATCAGTTCCCTGAATTTATTCATCCCACTCTTCCCCTCACCCCACTGGAATAGAGGGATGTTCAGCAGGTTAAAAAGTCCATGAAGGTTTCTTTTTTTAACCTGGAAATCTTGAACTGACAGAAAGATGAACGCCAAACTCTTGTCTGCTTTAAATGGTTGTGTTAAAAGAAATAGAAAAGAAAATAGAATTTTTCTTGGTAGCTGTGAGGACCTCTGAAAGAGAAGATCGAATTTAATGAGAAATCATTAAGAGGGATAAATAATATAAAGCTGAAACTTCTGTGACCTGACCCAGCATGAAAAGGTGTTCTGTGAGGTTGTTTGAATTTTTTTTTTTCATTGTTTGTTTTCCTAGATTTTCCTTGTTACTGATGGTGGTTGAAGGGCTTTGAAAACAAACTAAAGGAAATGGAGATAACACCAATAAAAAGTTAAGAAATCAATGAATCAAATGCCAGAAAAAGAACAATTTGAACACCACACTTCCAGCTGGGAGCAGCATTCCTTGGTCAGCAGTTCAGGGGCTTTGTCCCATTTGAAATTATTGCAGATTTTCTGCCAGGAATTCTTTGGTAATCCAGAATCCCAAGAGAAAGAGAGATCACAGAATCATGGAATGGTTTGGATTGGAATGGTTCTTAAAATTCCTTTTTGTGGATGAATTTTCACTGTCCCAGGTTGTTCCATCCAACCTGGCCCTGGACACTGATGATTTTCCTGGTGTTAATTTTAAGGACGTGACACTGGAGCTTCAGCTCCAGGGTAACGGTAATAGGGATATTTTTTATCCCACCTCCCTGGAACTCTTTTTTTTCCCAGAAAAAAAAAAATCTTAAAAAAATGCAGCATCATTTTTTAAAAGTGGAGAATAAGCTGGAATAAAGAGAATCCTTTGATTTATGTGGTAATGCCAAAAAACCTAATGGACATTAGAGGACAGGGAATATTTGTTTAATGCACCATTGGATCGTTTCGGTGTCGATGCCAGGAAGCACATGGCTGCTTTTCGGGAATTTGTTGTGTTTTGGGGAAAAGCAGTGCTGGAAAAGAGAAGGGGCTTGGGAAACATCGGGAAAGGCGGGAGTGGGGAGATGCCCTGGAGAATGCACAGGAGAGGGGTCACATCCGGAAAATCGGGAATGATGGATTAACAGGAGCTGAGCAGGAATCCTGGAGAGCTCTGAGCTCTGCAGCTTTGGGGGCATTGCTTAAATAAAGCGGTTTTTAGGCTGTGCCCCCCAGAGCAGACATTTCGGGGGAGGTTCCAGCATTCCCAACCCATCCCTGCAGCGGCAGGAGGGGAATTCCAGGCGCGCCTCCCTCCCCGGGAATGGGATCGGGATCTGCCGGGGCAGGCGCTGCTCCGGAGCTCCTTCAGCCTTTTGGGGAGCTCGTTCCTTGCTTTCGTGTCCTCTCCCAAAATCCACCCCGGCGCTGTTGTGGCTGCTCAGCCCCCGGCTGGGGTTGGAGCCTTTTTGGCGCCGGGAGCTGCAGGAGGATGAATTCCCCCGGTTCAGAATTATCATATTCATGGGCTCGGATTTCTGAATCACTGCTTCTCACTCTGGGTTGTGTCAGCAGCGTTCCCTTCCCTCCCAACACCCCCTTCCCTACAGCAAACCCTTGTTTCCAAACAACTGGCAGGCTTAGGATGAGGGGGAAAAAAAATAAAGGGAAAAAAATAGACACAGTCTAGAACTCATGGAAAAGGTTTGGAAGCTGTGAGGTTTTAAGCATGAAGCAGTTTGGGATTTAGGGGTAATTATTTATTTACTCACTGGCGTTTTCTCTCATGGGTTTTGAGGATTTAGGGTCAAGTTTTCTTGGGGCTGGGGCTGATAAAAGTGGAATTCTCCCAGAGCTGCAGGAGTGGAACGGGGCCTTTAAGGGAAGCAGTGTCAGGATATGCTGGGGGAATGCTGAGTTGGCAGCTTTCAGATCAATCTCAGGCAGAGCAGCTCAGAGTGGCACCACTGGGATGGGATCCCTGAACTGGGATGGGATCCCTGAACTGGGATGGGATCCCTGAACTGGGATGGGATCCCTGGCACTGGGATGGGATCCCTGAACTGGGATGGGATCCCTGCACTGGGATCACTCTGCCTGTGTCCTGCTCAGGGAGATCTTGTGGGATTTTCCCCCTGGCTGGAGGGAATCAGGAAGGGAGGAGTTCCCACGTTCTGCATCTCGCTCTGAACCCCTGGCAGGGAAGTGCTGGTGGTGGAATCACTCATTGCTGTGCACACACAGGTGTCTGTGTCCTCCTTCCACAGAATCATGGAATTAGGGAATGGTTTGGGCGGGAAGGGATCTTAAATCCCACCCAGTGCCACCCCCAGGGACCCCTCCCACTGTGCCAGGTGCTCCCAGCCCCAATGTCCAGCCTGGCCTTGGGCACTGCCAGGGATCCAGGGGCAGCCACAGCTGCTCTGGCAATTCCATGGCAGCCCCTGCCCACCCTGCCAGGGAACAATTCCTTCCCCAGATCCCATCCAGCCCTGCCCTCTGGCACTGGAAGCCATTCCCTGTGTGCTGTCCCTCCATGCCTTGTCCCCAGTCCCTCTCCAGCTCTCCTGGAGCCCCTTCAGGCCCTGCCAGGGGCTCTGAGCTCTCCCTGGAGCCTTCTCCTCTCCAGGGGAGCACCCCCAGCTCTCACTCTCCCCAAGCCTCTGCAGAGAGGGGACACGATGGAATTGCATTCCCACCATTCCCATTTTCCCAGTGTGATCCCGTGGCTCAGACAGGGACAGAAGGGGTGGGACAGCCCCGAGGGACGAGATCCAGAGTGACCAACCCCAGTGGGGCTGTGTGGAGAGGCTGCCTCGGGGGGACAGAGCTCTCATTCCACGTTGTAAAAGGTCTGTAGGGACCGAGCTGTAAGGGGTTTGTAGGGACTCGGCTCAGGCTGTGAAATGCCCTGTCCTGGGGGGGTTCTGAGTTCAGATCCTCTGCTTTGGGGGCTGTGCCCGAAATCTGTGCAAATTCATTGGGAATTCTCTCAGTGCTGGGAGAAGCTGTGGGGCTGCAGCAGAATGAACTCACCATGAACCGTGAGCGTGGGCTGGGCTCAACCCCCGGGTTCTTTCAAATCCTGGGCTGAAAAGGAGCCTGTGTGTTCCAGGGGCAGCAGGGGCCAGTTCTGGCCATTTCTGTCACAGCCGTGCCTTGATTGCTGTCACAGCCCTGTCCCCATCCCTGCCCCTGTCACAGCCCTGTCCCGATCCCTGCCACAGCCCTGTCCCCATCCCTGCCACAGCCCTGTCCCCATCTCTGCCCCTGTCACAGCCCTGTCCTGATCCTTGTCCTTGTCACAGCCCTGTCCCTATCCCAATTCTTGTCCCAGCCCTGTCACAATCCTGTCACAGCCCTGTCCTGATCCCTGTCACAGCCCTGTCCCCATCCCTGCCCCTGTTATAGCCCTGTCCCTGTCCTGATCACTGTCACAGCCCTTTCCCTATCCCAATCCCTGTCACAGCCCTGTCCCTGTCCCGATCCCTGCCCCTGTCCCAGCCCTGCCTCGCTCAGGGCCTGGCCAGAGGGAGAGTTCAATGTTAAAACCAGGCTGAACCTTCCTGCTGAACCATTCAACCTCCTCTTCCTGCTCACAGCAAAAAGCAGGGGGGGGTGTGGTTAAAACAAATCCTAAATTCAGGGCTGAAAGCACCTTAAAGCTGGGATTGAATCCAAGCAAGTCTCTGCTGCTCTGAGAATTGCTAAAAGTGCAGCTGAAAGGCAGCCCTGCACTGCCTGGGGTGGGTAACAGTGCCAAGGCCTGGCTTTGGGGACAGCTGTGGGACCACCTGGAATGTTTGGGATGTCCCTCAGCTCCAGTAGGAACAGAGCCCTGTGGGGCCAGCCCAGCCTGGCACAGCCCAGGGAGGGGATCAGGGATGGGATCAGCGATGAGATCCCACAAGGAGCAGGGATGGGATCAGGGATGGGATCAGGGATGGGATCAGGGATGGGATCCCACAAGGAGCAGGGATGGGATCAGGGAGGGGATCCCACAAGGAGCAGGGTGGGATCAGGGATGGGATCAGGGATGGGATCCCACAAGGAGCAGGGATGGGATCAGGGATGGGATCAGGGATGGGATCCCACAAGGAGCAGGGAGGGGATCAGGGGTGGGATCAGGGATGGGATCAGGGAGGGGATCCCACAGAGATCAGGGTGGGATCAGGGATGGGATCCCACAAGGAGCAGGGTGGGATCAGGGATGGGTCCCACAGGGATCAGGGTGGGATCAGGGATGGGATCCCACAAGGAGCAGGGATAGGATCAGGGTTGGGATCAGGGTGGAATCAGGGTGGGATCAGGAATGGGATCCCACAAGGAGCAGCCTTGGTGGCAATAATGGGAACTCGCTTTGTGCTACTCAGGCATTTCCCAGACACCTCACAGCACAGCTCTGAAGCGCATTTTCCTGTTAATTGGCCTAATTAGGCAGGGAAAGAAGGCGTCTCACAAGCAGGACTAACAGCCGAGAAATGGCTTTTCATTTGGAGCGCTGTAAGTGCTGCTCCCGCCTGGAATGACCCGGGAGAACGCTGATTTCCCAGCTGCCACAAACCCGCGCCAAGCCACGACCGGAGCCATCCCAAAGCAGAAATCATTTGGGAGAACCCGAGCCTTAATCTCGACTTTAATCCCCTTGTGTAAGGCACACAGCGCTGCTCACCCACCCACGGCTGCGGGCTTTAATCCGGGCTCTCCCCGGCCCCGATTTGTGGCAGCTCCAACACTTGAAATCCTTGAAAAGCAGAAATTCCCGCGGCCGCTCCATCCCCGAGCGCCGCTTGGCGCTTTTGTGCCGCCGGTAAACCCGGGGGAAGCCTGGGGATTATCCCGAGAGCTCTGAAAACAAGAGCGGCTGTCTCCCCTCGGCAAAGGAAAAAAGGATTAACTCCTTGCTGGAAGCAAATTAATTCAGCCAAAACATCATCAGCTCACCTCCAGCAGGTCACACCGAGGGCTGATCAAGTGGCTCAGTGGCTCTATGACCCCGCTGCTCCTTTTTTTTTTTTTGTGTCTGGAAATAAAATTCTGCTGGCCCATACTGAGATTTTTGGGTAAAGCAACCGCTGGGATACGGGCTTGCTTTTAAAAATTAAAATAATAATTAAGGAGAAATGAATTGGGTTGGGTTTTCTCAGGCCATGGGTTGAATCTTGAGGAGGAAAAAGGATTTATTCCTTCTCTGAAAACACAAAATTCACCCAAAACATCCTCAGCTCACCTGCAGCAGGTCACCAAGGGCTGGTGAAATGACTCAGTGGCTGAGTGACCTCTCTGCTCCTTTTTTTAGTTTCTGCAACCAAAAATTCTGCCAGCCCATACCAAAATTTCTAGGCTCAGCAACCACTGGGATCTGGGCTTGCTTTTAAAAATTAAAATACTAATTAAGGAGAAATGAATTGGCTTGGGTTTTCTCAGGCCATGGGTTGAATCTTGAGGTGGCAAAAACATTTCTATCCCTGCCAAAGCCCTGCTCCCTGGAAAACCGACAGGAATTTTCCTTCCCTGCTCTTGCAGAGCCTGGGGTTTGGAGAGGGCTGAGCTGATGGGTTTGAAGGTCTGAGGAATGCAGAAATTCCCCACAAAGGATCAGCCTGGGCTGTTCTGTGGTGTGCTCAGCTTCCCCAAGGAAATCCCATCCCAACATTTGCTGCCAGCACCGTCCCCTGAGCTCCCACACCCTGACAGCTGCTCTGACATTGCTGATGGGAACAAACCCTTTGCTCCTCGGATTATCCTGAATTTTATTTCCTTTTTCCCCCAGCCCCGTGCCAGGAGGTTTTTCCTTGGGGTCAGTTCATGGGGTTGGTGGATTTTGGGAACACAAAACTGCACCGGGGTCACTGAACACCCCGGGGAGGGGAAGGGCCTTGGATCCCCCCCCAGCTCGGGAATTCCAGGCTGGAATTCCAAAACTCGGGAATTCCAGGCTGGAATTCCAAAACTGGAATTACAAGCTGGAATTACAAAGCTCAGAAATTCCAGACTGGAATTACAAAGCTGGAATTCCAAAGCTCGGGAATTCCAGGCTCCAGAGTCACTGCACTTTACTGTTTGAAGGGAAAAATGGGAATTGGCAGGGCCAGGGAAGGGGATCCAGTGGAGAATCCGAGCTGGGAGTTGTGAAATTGGCTTTTATTTGCAGTTCAGGCACTGGATCAGACATAAAACATGGACATAGAGGGGTATTTTATAAATATAATTTCATATTTATAATAGAAATTTATATATTTGCACTTCATATTTTATAGTATATTTTAAAACATTACAATATAATAGAAATATACATTTTATATGATATAGTATATTTTATAAATATACAATACATTTTAATACTATATTATGATACTCTATATTCTTTATTACCATATTATTATCTAATAAATTTTGAAAATATACTATATGATATATATCATAGTATATATAGTGTAGTTGATTGTACTATATAATATACAATAGATAATATTAACGCTTTCTTTCTTATACCATACTGCTATAAATAACATATCCAGAAGTTATAAAAGTATAAATGTTAAAATATATATTTAAATATAAAAATAAATGAACAATAATAGTAGAGATGTATGAGTGTACAATGTATCTATATACTGTATAATACATGTGTACATGTATAAATGTATAAAATAGTCCATATAAATAAATAGATAGATATTTAAAAATAATATAAAAATAAAAATAAAAATAAATATATAAATAAATAAATAAATAAATAGAATCCCAGGATCACTGAGGTTGGAAAAGCCCTCCAAGGTCACCAAGTCCCCCCTGTGCCCGAGCCCCACCTTGTCCCCAGCCCAGAGCCCTGAGTGCCACATCCAGGAATTCCTGGGACACTCCAGGATTGGGGACTCCAAACCCCCCTGGGCAGCCCCTGCCAAGGCCTGACCACCCTCTCCAGGAAGAATTTTTCCCCAATGTGCAAAACTGGGATTTTAAGGATTTTCAGGGCTCCTTTTCTGTTGGTGTGAGGGGTTTGGAGCTCTGGGGGAACAGGAAATGTTCCCTGCCAGGAGGGGCTGGGGCAGGGACTCCTCTGCTGGGGGCTTGGATTGGATGGATATTCCCTTCTGGGAAAAGCCTTTGGGATTCTGGTGTTCAGGATCCCAGAAATGAGGCTGGAAAAGAGCTCCAAGGTCACCGAGTCCGAGCTGATCCCACCTTGTCCCCAGCCCAGAGCCCCCAGTGCCACATCCAGGAATTCCTGGGACACTCCAGGGATGGGGACTCCAAACCCCCCTGGGCAGTTCCAATCCCTGCCCACCCTTTCCATGGGGAAATTCCTGCTGCTGTCCCCCCTGAGCCTGCCCTGGCCCAGCCTGAGGCCGTTCCCTCTCCTCCTGTCCCTGTTCCCTGATTTCCCCGTTTCCCCAGCGATGTTTGTGGGATGGGCTCTGGGTTGGAGCAGAACCCGGGGCTGGTCCGAGCCCCTTCAGGCTGGGAGATTTGGGAACATCCCTTGGCATTTTCCACACCCGAGCCCTGTATCCAGCGGTGCCTTTGCTCCCTATTTTTGGCATTTCGGGAAGGACACGGACTCGGGCTGGGGGAGGGAAATGAGCTCCAAGAGGGAGCGGGAGGGCTGAAATCAAAACCCCAAATCTGGCCGGAAAACAAACAAAAAAGCAGTTTAAAAAAAAGAGGGAGATTTGCAGACCGTGCCCAGATGGTCACGGCAGGGTCCCGCGGGGAGCAGAGATGGAAAGCAGGGAAATAAGGGGATTTTAATTCCTGCAATCATCACCATCCTGTCAGCTCGGCGCTGGGGAGAACAATCAGCAGCTGACTCTGATGGGACATTTCGCCGTTGCCATTGGAAACGTTCGCGGCTCCTTCCAAAAACCCCGAGCCGGGGGAAGGATGCGAACGCCGAGTGCTGAGCACGAGATTCCTGCTCGCTTTCCAGCAGGGATTTGGTGGTGGTTTGGTTTTTTTTTTTTTTTTTTTCCTGGGGGTCATTTGAGGATAAAACCAGACAATGATTGATCAGGGGCAAAGCGGCTCCATCTGGCTCAGGGATCCGAATGTTTTGCGCCGCTTTCCCAGGTAGTTTTCCCGGTTAAGGAGCTCAATTTTATCCCTAAAATAGAATTTTAGATTTGTGAGAGAGGCTGAAAATCCCCCGTGGTTTCAGCAGAGCTCCGTGGTAGTGATACAGAAACATTTTTAATTGCAACCCTCTGCTCTTAACAGCCTTTCATCCACGTGTTCCGTTTTTTCTGCATCCTTAAAAGACTCCTTTTGGATGTCTTGTGGCAGAAATGACTCATCTCACCTGACACGACGAGGGAGAAAACCAGAGCCTGCTTTTTTTCCCTGCCTCCTTTCCTTCTCATCTCGGAATTTATAATTCCTGCACTGTGTTTAAAGCCTCAGCATCCCCTCGATTACGGCGTGAGGAAAAGAAAACAACCCCGGGGTGGAGTGAGGGAGAGGAGCGGGAGGAAGGACAGGCAGTGGGGTCCCGGGAGGGGTTTAGGGCTGTTTGAGGGCTTTAGGGTCAGGTTTGGGTTTGTCCCTCGGTTTATACCCCTCAAGTGCCCTCTGTGCCAAGAAAACCCAGAGGGAAGGGAAGGAGAAGGGGGAGAGGGAAAAGGGGAAAGGAAAGGGGAGAGGAAAAGCAAAAGGGAGAAGGAAAGGAAAAAGGGGAAAGGAAAAAGGGAAAGGGGAGAGGAAAACGGGAAAGGGAAAGGGGAGAGGAAAAGGGAAAGAAAAGGGTGTATTTTTTCATCCATTTTTTCATCCATTTTTTTTTTCCTCCAAGCATTGGAGGTCCCTTGGAGGGAATCACAAAGAGCTGGAACTCTAAAGGATCTTTTAAGGGTCATTGAGTCCAAGCCCTTTAATGAGCAGGGACACCTTCCCCTAAACCCCTAAACCAGGTTCTCAGAGCCAACCTGGCCTTGGATTTTTTCCAGGGATGGGGCAGCCACAGCTTCCCTGGGCACCCTGTGCCAGTGTCTGACCACCCTCTTAGTAAAAAAATTCTTCCTTGGATATTTCCAGGTTTGGGGCATCCTGTTCCAGCCTTTCACCACCCTCATTGTAAAAATAAAATCTCCTCCTGTCACCAAATCCCCCCAAACTGCTCCCGTGTCCCTCCCTCCCACAGCTCAAGCTGCTGGCAGACACGATGTGTATTTTTATTTCTTCCTCCCTTCACCTGACGTCTTTCAGCTCGCGTTCCTGTGGCCTGAGTGCTGAAATAAAGCCCCAAATCCCAAAATATCCCTTTCCTGGTGGTGACCTCACCTCTGCTGCGGTGACAGCGGCACCTCCGGGGGAGGGGGGGACATTCAGCCCTGCGTGCCCGAATAACCCCGGGCTTTCAGATTCCTCCTCCCCGCTCTCCTGAGGGCCCCAGAGCCGTCCCCAGCCCTGCAGATTTTGGCTGAGTCAGGCTGGTCGGGAGGGAGATGTTGCAATATTCGGGGGAAGGCTGGGGTTAATTAGTGCTGTATGTAATTAGTGCTTTAGGAGTGCTGGGTGTTGTTTTCTGGCCTGGGGGATGTCTTGGGATGCTCCAGCTCCTCTTCCTGAGCTCCAGAGCAGCCAAAGTCCAGCTGGGAATTGTCACAGGCCAGCCCTGTCCCCACAGTGGGGCTGCAGTGGCTTTGAAGCAGCTTTTTGTTGGAATTCAGGATTTGATTCCATCCCTCTGAATTCCAGAATTGGAATTCGGGGTAGATTCCATTCCTTTAAATTCCAGAAATGGAATTTGGGATGGATTCCATCGCTTTGAATTCCAGAACTGGAATTCCAGAATTGGAATTTGGAGTGGATTCCATCCCTTTGAATTCCAGAACTGGAATTTGAGCTGGATTCCATCCCTTTGAATTTCAGGATTGGGATTTGGGCTGGATTCCATCCCTTTGCATTCCAGAGGTGAATTCCAGAACTGGAATTTGGGCTGGATTCTGTCCCTTTGAATTCCAGGATGGATTCCATCCCTCTGAATTCCAGAATTGGAATTTGGGGTGGATTCCATCCTTTTGAATTCTAGGATTGGGATTTGGGCTGGATTCCATCCCTCTGAATTCCAGAACTGGAATTTGGGATGGATTCCTGGAGCACTCCCAGCCCTTGCTGAGCTCTGTGCTCTTCCAGGAGCTTGGAAAATCCTCCTGGAATCTCCAGGTGCTGGGGACGGGAGGGGGCGGGGCTGGAGCTCTCACAGATTTTCTTTTCTCTAATGATTGTATTATTTCTTCTGTAATTAGTGATGTAATCACAGAATTGGAGAATGGGATGGGAGGGGACTTGAAACCATCTGGGACATGTTTCAGTGGGAAAAGGCACAAAGTCACACCTGTGGTTGTCACCAGAAAAAAACCTCTCCAAGAGCATTTTTAGTGTTAGGGAATCGAGGCATTGCTTTATTCTGTGCAACAGAAATCATTTCATCCTCACATTGCTGGGTTGTGCAGGGAAATCATCCCATCCCTCATGGGATTTTTCCCATATTTATCCATGAAAAACCCAGAGAAATTCCTTGGTTCAATGCCACTGGTCCCAAATAACCCAATTCTTAGTGTTTGGGGTCCTATTGATCACTGACAATTTTGGCTTCCATTTTATTTTTTATTTAATTTAATTTTGGGTTGCTCCTAACCAGGAAATAGTTGAGAACAGAGCACAAAGAGCTGCTGTTAATCTCTGCCAGATGTTCCTAAATTTTGCATCAATTTACTCTGGGCTTGCAAGAAAAGATTCTGTGAAGAGTTAAACTCCTCAACTCTCACCTGGGGAATGAATCCTTTGGGGAAAATCTTCAATTCCCTCCCCACCGGGCAAAGACAAACAAACCCCTGACTAAAATTAGTTAAAAATTTTAAAATTGATTAATTTCCAACCCTGGGAGTGGGATATCCTGGAATATTGGAGTCAGATCCACAGGATAATTTTGGCTCTTGGCACCTCTGGCAGTGATTAAGGACCTTACTACCGACAGTTTATTTATAATTTATTTCTTTTAAATGGATTAACATTATTTATATCATTATTAAAAATTAAAATTTCTATAAAGTTTATTTATTTCAATTTAAAAGCTTTGGGGCTGTTTTCTTTCAGGGCTGTTCTCCTTCATTCCCTGGGTGTATCAGGTTGAATTTATCCTGGAGTGGTGTCCAGGACTTTTCCCTGACAATCCTGCCCTAATTCCTGTTGGATTTTTCCAAGGAAATTCTGCTCTGACTCCCATTTTGCCCCTTTGATTTGCACATTTTTATGTGGAGTGGCTCCTTTTGGTTTATTTTGAAGTACCAGCACTTCAAAATGCAGCAACCATTTCGATTAAAGGTTTAAATTTTAAATTAAAGGCCAAAATTAATGGTTTTGAAGCAAAATAAAATAAAATAAATTTTTTTTTAAAAAAAGCTGTTGTTTTCTGTTCTCCAGGTGGGAACAGAGAGAGGCCTCTCTGCTCATCACAAAATCTCTTCAGAGTAAATTTATGCAGAATTTGGGGATTTCTGGCAGAGATTAATAACAGCTCTCCGTGCTGTTTTCCCAAATATTTCATGGTTAGAAGCAACAGAAAATTAGGTAAAATACAAACTAAAATGAAAGCTGAAATTAAAATAATTGGAGTTAGCTGTAGGGAGGAACTCCTGGAGTCAGGAACGTAGACCTGGCCACGAGGATTTCACAGAAACAATTATTAAATGTGGAAATGTTAAAATATCCTTTATCCTCTCATTCTGGGGGGATCTGGGCTGGGGGTGAAGAGGAGGATGAGCAGAGAGGTGGGAGAGAGAAAAAAAAAAAAGGGAGAAGAGGATACTGAGATGTTAATTTGTCTTTATTTGTCTAATTAACTCCTGGCTAATGAGGAGGAGAACAGATTTTGTTTCTCTCTCTCTGGGTTGCTCCAAGGGGGGAATCCAGAGCCTGGTGGTTGATCCCTGGGGGATTTAGGATGGATTTTCTTGGGAAAACAGGAGCCAAGGCAAGGAAAATGCACATTCCTTCAGGGCAGGGCCAGGCCTGGCAGGGTTTGTGTCCCCTGGTGTCACTGGGGGTGTGGGGAATTGAGATTTTGGAGTTCAGAGCTGCTGGGAAGTTCCAGAGCACTCCTTGGGCACTCAGGAAAACCCCTCGGTGTTTAAAGGAAAAAATTAGAAGTGTCACTGTGTGAAACTCTTTTCTCATATTTGACTTCACTAAAATGAGATTTCTGAAATTTCATTTCACCGCTCTGGAATTTCTGTGGTGGCAGAGGCGTCATCGAGGGTTTGCCAGATTTTCAATCAATTAACCCCAAGAAATATTTGCTAATAAATATCAGCAGAGATCCCTGGGGCTGAGGACAGGCTGCTGTCCCAGAGCTCTGCAGTTTCTGCTGGGAGGAGAATTCCCTTTGATCCCTTGGATGCTGGGGAAGGGACCCGAGGCAGGTCCTTGTTTGTGACCAGGACACTCCCACCCTCCTGGAGAGCAGGGTTTTGGACAGGCCAGGAATGCTTTGGGTTCGTTTTGAGGATTTTGCCAAACTGAGGTGGTGATGCTCCAGGAGAGCCCCTGCACAGGCACAGAGGCTCAAAATCCACAGTGATTTTCTGATTTAGCATCTTTTTATACTTTATGATAAAACTCAATGGAAATGCAGGGGGGAAAGAGCTGAAATTGCTTTGATGAATGTGTGGGTTCCCATTTGCAAATCACCCATTTCTGAATTCACCCAGCAGGGCTGGAGCATCTGATGCCATCCTGTGCCACTGGGCTGCTGTCACCCCAGGAGCTGCCAGGCTGGGACAGGAGGGCGCTGGCCCTGGGTCAGTGCCAGGGTTTATCAGGCAAAATTAGCAACTTGTTCACAGCCTGGACAGCAGCAACTCCTTTTCCTTTCCCTTTCCTTTCCCTTTCCCTTTTCCTTTTCCTTTTCCTTTTCCTTTTCCTTTTCCTTTTCCTTTTCCTTTTCCTTTTCCTTTTCCTTTTCCTTTCCCTTTCCCCTCCTCTCTCCATCCCTGCACTTTAGGGAATGACCAATCCCTGTGGGAAGGGTTTTTTGGAATAGCACAGCCTCCAGAATTCCATGGTGGGTGGGTTTTGTTGGGGCAGGGGACACTTGAGGAGTGTGAACAGAGGGACCAGGAAAAGGATCAGGAGCCACAATCTCCACATCCCCTCAGCAGGACCCAGGACAGTCCAGCCTGGCCCTTGGATGGCTCCTGATGGATTTATTGGCAGGGAATGGCTGAGTTTTGTGGAAAACTGTGGGAATGCAGCTCCAAGGATGGGTTTGCATCAGCAGAGCTGGGGGGGGGGGAGGATGTGCCCGGTCCCGGCTGAGGGTGCCAGTCAGGCTATGCCTGCACATCATGGAATTATGGAATCATGGAATGTCTTGAGCAGGGATCAGGGATTCCAGCTCCTGGACCCCAGCAATCCCCCCTGTCCATCCCTCGGGGCCGTGCCCATTCCCTGGGGAGCCTGGGCAGTGCCCAGCACCCTCTGGCTGAGGGAAGAACCTTTCCCTCATCTCCAGCCTGAGCCTGCCCTGGCCCAGCTCCAGCCCTTCCCTGGCTGCTGTCCCTGTCCCAGGGAGCAGAGATTGGAGCTGCAGGGATGCAGAGTCCTGCAGGTGACTCCAGCCTGTCCCACAGCCCCTTGTCCCCGACTCCTCGGGCTGCAATCCCTCCCTGCACACAACTCGGTGTGTGAGAGAGCTCCAACCCAGCAGAAAAGCACCAAACCCCAGCTCTGCAGTGCCTGGGCCCTTCCTGTGTTATCCTGGTCTCTTCCAGGCACTTTTCCATCCTGTGCTGGATGCCCTTGGATGCCCAGGAAGGGCCTGATCCTCCAAATCCCTGGCAGATCTGTTGATGTGGCTGCCCTGCTTTCCTCCTTCCCCTGCATTTCCCTGGGGTGGTTTTGGTTTCTCTCATTTCTTTCAATTTTTTTCCAAATTTATTTCTTCCTCTCCTGGTGACAGAAATCCTGAAGCTCTGGCAGATGCAGGGTGCAGAAGGGTTCAGGTTTGTTCCCTCTGCTGCTCCAAGAGATGAAAATAAAAGGGCAGGAAGGGTTGAATGAAATCTGCAGGGGTTCAGTGTTCAGCGCTGGCAGCTCTGCCTGCCTGAAGACTTCTGCCTTCCCCAAATTTATCCCAATTTTCCAGTTTTTCCTGGCCATGGACCTGACCTCCTGCTCACTTTTCCCATTCTCAGTTCATCCTCTCATGCTGTTAAATCTGGCCCAGGGCAGCGTGGGGTGAAATCACATCTCAAATTCCCTCCCAGCAAGAGACCTGCCCGAGCTGTCCCAGGGCTGCCCATCCATCCTTTCCATCCCTATTTTCCAGCTGTCCCAGCCATTCCCGACCTGCCAGGGCTGTCCTGTGCTGAGGGATGTGGCTGGAATTCTTCTCCAGCTGGAATTCTTCTCCAGCTGGAATTCTTCCCCAGCTGGAACTCCTGTGCTGCGGGGTGAGAGATTTAAAGGCTGTTTGAAGATTTGTTTCCTACTGAAGTTTGATCCAAACGGACAAACCAGGCTGGGGAAAGCTCCAGTGCTGGATTTTCAGCCCGGACAGGAGGAATAAGAGGTAACATCTCATTCCCTGCGCTGGGAAGGACAGCCCTGGCTCCCAGGAGTGACCACGAGCTGTCACCTCCTGGGGGATGGTGGGGAAGGCTCTGGGGGTGTCCCCTTCCAGAGGGGACCAGCCAAAAGCCATCACTCCATGATTTCTGTGCGTGGAATGAGCGGTGCCAGGGGAAAAAAAAAAAAAAAAAAACCAGGAAAAAACCCGTCCTGTTTGTGTCCCAGAGTTTGGGGCTTTGTGTGTCCAAGGTGGGGACACGGGGACACCTTTGTGTGTCCCCTCCGAGCACCCCCAGCCTTGCTGGGCTTTCCCAGGTGTTGATTTTCCAGGGTTTTTTAGATTCCAGCTTGTTTCCTGCCCCACAGCCTCTCCCACCCGCGCCTCATTCCCTGCATAATTAACCAGCGGGTTCGTTAATTGCCCTGCGTTAATTCAGGGTGTGAATTGAAATAGAAACGGTTCCTTTCAGAGCCCCAATCTCTTTGTTTTGTGCCCGGTGCCCGCGGGCGCTGTGGCTGTGCCTGAGCTGGAGCTGAGCTCCCTCCCCTCATCCCGATCCATCCCTGCCTCAAAACCAACCCTGGATCCGTTTCCTCCTTTTCCACCAGAGTGTTTGACAATTTTTCCTGCTGCTCTTCCCTCGTTGTTGTTGTTTCTCCATCTGTCTGTCATTCCGGGGAGCTGTGCTGGCTTTAATTAATGAGGATTGTTGTTGGATTTGCGCTCATTATTCCTACAGGAACGGGGCTTTATTTCTCCTCTTGGTTTTCCATTTGGAGCTGGCCTTTTCCAGCACAAAACCCGCTCAGTTTAAAGGGGATTCTTGGGGTTGAGAAGTGAGCACATGCACTCAGCCTAGGCAATACTTCCTTTAATTCTGATTTTTTCCTTTGCTTTTGGCTGAAATCTTCATTTTTCACCTGGGGAATGACTGGATGTAGAACAAGGAGATTTGGGATGAGTTAAACCCCAGCACTGGTGACTAAATCTGGCTTTTAGAGGATTTTTAGGCACGTGTGAAGGACACAGGGACAGATCCCATGGCACGTGGGTTTGCACTGAACCCACAGCAAACCCCACGTTGGAGCCTTTGGGGTTTGCCTGGAGAGCTGTGGGAGCTGTGGGATGCTCATGGAGCTCAGGACCCCGGGCTGCACAGCTGGACCGGGTGCCAGATGTGTCCCTGCATCCTGCCCTGTGTGCTCTGAGTGCCTGAAAATCCCCTTCAAACCAGGCTTAGTCCCCAGTGCTGGGTTTGATCCAGCTCAGAGCTCCTTGTCCTCCACCCAGCGTCATTCCCAGCTGGGGGAGGGAGGATTTGGTTGGAGATTTTCCTTTGGGTGCCTCTGGGACACCCAGCCCTGGTTAATTCAACCCCAGTGGGTGTTGTGGGTGCTGCCCCAAACCCCTGAGTTAGGCTGAGTGAGCTCAGCTTAGCTGGACCTGACCCAGCACTCGAGTGGCCGCTGGGCTGGGGTTTTGCTGCTCCTGCCCAGGCTCTGACTCAGATTTCTGCACTTACTGGAAGCCCAGCTCGGTGTTGCAACACTGAATAAAATCCTCAGCCAAACCAAAATATTGACAAAGGTTTCAATACTGAAGGGGAAAAAAAACTGTAGCTTAGGAATCGGGGCTGCTGCATCTTCTCCCAAATCTTCATTTTGTACCCGGAGTTGTTTCCATGGTTCCATGGCCAGGCTGGATGTGACCCTGGCTGGGACTGAGTGATCCTTAGAGCCCTTCCCAACCCAAACCATTCCATGATTCCATAATTGTGGAGCCAGGCTGGGAGAGCTGGGGGTGCTCCCCTGGAGAGGAGAAGGCTCCAGGGAGAGCTCAGAGCCCCTGGCAGGGCCTGAAGGGGCTCCAGGAGAGCTGGAGAGGGACTGGGGACAAGGCATGGAGGGACAGCACACAGGGAATGGCTTCCAGTGCCAGAGGGCAGGGCTGGATGGGATCTGGGGAAGGAATTGTTCCCTGGCAGGGTGGGCAGGGGCTGCCATGGAATTGCCAGAGCAGCTGTGGCTGCCCCTGGATCCCTGGCAGTGCCCAAGGCCAGGCTGGACATTGGGACAGTGGGAGCACCTGGGACAGTGGGAGGGGTCCCTGGGGGTGACACTGGGTGGGATTGAAGATCCCTTCCCACCCAAACCATTCTGGGCTTCAGATTCCTGAATCAAGGACCTAAAACCATTGCAGGAAATGGGAAGGAAATAATGGGAAGGAAATAATGGGAAGCTCTGTGCTGTGGCTGTGCAGGAATTCCCAGTGGATCCATCCATGGGGCAGCAGGACCGTGGCCCCAGCTGGGTTTGGCTCCTGGATTTGTGCCTGAGGATCTCCCTGGGGGCCTCTGGGGTTGGGGTTGAGCTCTGGGATCCTCGGGGGTCCTTTCTAGCTCAGAATGTTCTGGGATTCCCTGAAAATAAAAAAGTGGTTCCAGGGCTGAGAACAACCAGAGGGAACTGAAATCAGTGCAGGATCCACGTGGATAAATGGAATTGTCAGGAGCACACTGGTGCTCAATTCCTGCAGATTTATTGGCAGAGTTTCGGGGATTCCTTTTCCTCTTTTTCTATTAAAGGAATTGCTTTTTTTTGGTTGTTGTTTTTCTTTTTTTTTTTTTTTAATGTGTCTCTTGTTGTGTTCTCTGTGTTTATACATCAACCTCTGCAAGGGATAGATGGGAAATTGTTCCAATATTGATATTTGTATTTCTATTCATATTTATACTTTTATATTTAAAATGTATATTTATTTCTATATATTCATATTTATATATTTATGCATTTTAATTTTATATTCTTATATTTTCCTACCTTTGTCTTCTTCTATTTTTGTCTTTTTATATTTTTTATATTTCCATCTCTATTTCATACCTGTGAATCCCCCCCCCCCTTCCATGAATAATTTATCCCAGCCTGCCTGGCACTTCCTACAGATTACTCTGAATTCCAGGAAAGCGTTGCACAAAGAGTGAGAAAATCAAATGATTAAAAAAAGAGAAGGAGAAAAAGTCATTCACTGTCACCAGAGGAACATGTGTGGGAATAATAAACCCAGTGTCACTGCAGGGGGAGGTGACAGCTCCTCACCTGTCACCACGGGGAGGGTGACACTCATTTCTCTCTTCTTTTCCCTCTTTTTTCCCTCTTTTTTTCCTCTTTTTTTCCTCTTTTTTTCCTCTTTTTTCCCCTCTTTTTCCCCTCTTTTTTTCCCCTCTTTTTTCCCTCTTTTTTTCCCCTCTGTTTTTCCCTCTTTTTTTTTTCCCCTTCCCAGTGTGCTCACCCCAGTGCTGTCCCCACTCGCTGCAATCCCAGTGGGATTAAACGAGATTTTAATCACTGGGAGTTTAGAAACATTTGGTATCATTTCGATAATTGGGATTTTAGAATAATTGGGATTTTAGCAGCTGCCCAGCCTTTCGTGGAGCTCTTTTTGTGGAAGGCCTGGAATTGCTGTGTCAGAGGATCCAAACCTTCTGATGCTGCTGCTAATTTTAGGTAATGATTAAAAATAATGTTATTTATAAATGAGCTGCCCTTGCTGAACTCCAGCCTGGGATCACAAGGTCCTGAAGGGTGGAAAAACCCTCTGAGGTCATCGAGTCTTTTCCTTTTCATTTTCCTCTTTTCCCCTTCCCCTTTTCCTTCTCTCTGTTCCCTCCCTCAAAATTTCCTCTGTGTTGTTCAGAGCATCTCTGGTGGAGCTGTGGCCGTGTTGAGTTCAGAATTTAGAATTTAATTTAAATTCTGCTCAGAAATTAGGCTGTGCCAAGGACAAATCCAGCTTTAGTCGATTTTCCCCTTCTCATTCCTGATTTCTCCAGGGTTGGGATCATGGTTTTCCAAGTGGATTTGCTGGCACTGAGTTATTTTCAGGTCTGCTTGTAGCACCGTGGTGAAACCTGAAATCTTAATTCTAATGCTGGAAATATCTTCATTAAAAGTTCAGATCCTCAAATATTTCCCATTTCCCCTGGAATATTTCCCAGCCAAGGGCTGCTCCTGCTGGGGAGGCTCAGGGAGAGCCCAGGGTGGCACTGGGGACACCCTGATTTATTTAAATTCTTATTTATTTTAAATTCTGATTTATTATTTCTTTCCAGACCTCAAACACCTCCTGGATGCTTCCCAGTCTCTGCCCTGGAGACGCCCCAGCCCCAAGGCCAGAGCATGAAGTAAGCCTTGGCTTCTGCTACTCCAGACAAAACATTCCCAATATTAATTAGCTTTTAGAGGGAGAAGAGGAGATTTGGGATGTAAATTGAGGTGCCATGGCCATGCCCTGCCAGCTGAGCCTAGGGGATGGGAACAATTTGAGGATCATTTGAGGGCCACCTCGTTAATTAAACTGATTTTTTTTTTTTTTTTTTAATAATCTCCTGAGATTCCAGTTGGAAATTGAAGAGGAATTGTTCTTTAGGGGCAGCCTCTGGCCTCTGCCCCATCCCCCGGGGGGACAGGAGGGCACAGAGGGGACTCAGCTCCCTTGGGATCTGTTTTGGGGGCAGTGGAGGATGGAAATGGGATGTGAATCCCAGAATTGGGTGTGAGGGGGTCACTGGTGCCACCTCCCTGCTCCAGCAGAGCTCAGGGCATTGTGTCCAATGGCTCTGGAATGTCCCAGGAAGGAGACTCCAGCCCCTCTGGGCTCTGCCTAGGGAATTACCAGGGGTAATTAAATTAATTAAACATCTCCTCACCCCCTCCATGGCTCCGTGGACAGGGCTGGAAAAAGCTGCAAGGATTTTATTGCAAAAAGCTGCTTTCAAATCCATGATATTCTAAAGATGAAGCTCTTTGGATTCCTGGCTGTGGAATAAATAATTTCCAAGGTCCTTTTGGCAAGTATTTCATGGAAAGGCTGGGTTGGAAAGGACCTAAAATTCCTTAATTTCCTGTGCAGGGCTCTTCCTGGTGACCATTAACAGGGCAAGGTGGGGCCTCACTGACTGGGGGTGCAGAGCCTGATCCCATCTGGGGGTCCCACCTTCCTCTGGGGTTCCTGCTCCTGGATCCCTGGAGCTGGGATTGCTCCAGGATTCCTTCCTGCCCATCCCTGTGAGAGCTGCTCCACAGAGCTGGGATTGCAAATCCCTTTGCAATTCCATCAGTGGCATTTAACTCTGTCCCTGCCTTCTGGAAATTCAGGATTTCCTTGCCCACTGGCTGTGTTGAAGGATGAATTCCTGCCTGGGACTGTGGCTGAAAGTTCCCCTCTGTGCTGTGCAAAACCAGTGAGAGACTCCAAATCAGAAATACAATTTAATAGAGAAAAAAGGAGAAAAAAAATTAAAATCCATGCAATAGTAGGAAAGAAAAGCACTGCCAGAGTCATAATCCAACCTGACACCCCGCTAGTCAGGGTGGGGGGAGCAGCCCAGATGAAGTGCTCTGGTTGAAGCAGTGATCCTGTAGGAAGGTCTGGGAGCTCTTGTCCTCTGGGATGCAGTGGGAAAAGGCTGCTCTGCTGTTCCAAATCTCCCCTTTGATCTGGGTAGGAAATGCTCGGCTCCTGCCCTGGCTGGAGCATCTCCCAATGGGATGATGGAATTTGATCAGCCCTGCCCTGGGACTGCATGGCCATGAACAGGAGAGATCTCCTGGAGGGAGGATGGGCTGTGGGCAAGATAAAGAACACTGCAACAGCTGGGTGAACAGCTGGGCCATTAGCAGAGAATATCTCCACAGAGATCAGGATCACTGCCACAGCTGGGTTAACAGATGTTGATAGAATCCAAACTTTTGGGCACATTTTCCATTGTAACCCAGGACACCCTCTCATCCCTGGGATTTTCCCTCCTTTCTGTCCATCCTGCCATGCCCAGTGCTAAAATTTGATGGATATTTTGGTGTGACCCCATTTAATTCCAGGAGTGACTCTGCACTGTGATCATTCCTGCCAGGGTGAGGATGGCAGCTGTGATTTTGGTGGGATAAATAAGATTATCATCCTTTGGGATAAAGGAATATCCCCCTGCTCTGGGCATAAAAATCGCTTTTTATCCATGGACATCTTCAGGAAAAACAACAGCCAGCTGGGGCTGCTTTATTCCCTGATATCTCACAGGGCTGGGAGTTTCCCCTCCTCTTCCCTGCTCTCTTGATTTTCCTCTCCAGCCCCTCAGAACCCCTCGGTCCCCAGACCCTTCCCCTCCACACATGAACTTATTCCTCCCTCCAGAACTGATCCCAAACCCCTTTCAAGTCCTGAGCCCTTCTGAAGATGCTGACCTGCCATTAAGTTTTTTTTTTCCTTTTAAATTTTATTTTCCTTAATCTCATTCTGTATCACAATGTGATTTTCCTTTATTTGATAATTGACATGAACCATGTCCTGCAAAGAGCCCAGCTCAGAAATTCAGCATTTTTGTGGTTCCCTTGCTTTGTTTCAGCAAAGATTTGTTGGTTTTTAAAATGTCTTTCAGCAGCACAATTATTAAACAAATTGAAGAGGGTGTGAGCTGTTTGGTGAGAGGAGGAGGAGGTTTAAAAATGTTCTTTCAGCACCTTAAAATATAAAACCCCAGAGCAGCATGTGGTGGGATTGTGTCCTGCTTCCAGCTGGATTCTCACTTCTCCTCATTGATAAAGTGGGTGGAAGTTTCTGCTTCAACATTAATAATTAAACAAGCAACAAAAAAAATGATAGAGAAAGGATTTTTAAAAAATCTTCTGGGTCAGGTTGGATGGGGCTTGGAGCAACCTGGGATAGGGGAGGGGTGAGATGAGATGGATTTTTAAGATCTTTTCCACCCCACAGCAGCCTGAGAAGTGGGAATTTTAAAGCCCATCCCCTGCTTTAATCCTGCCCAGCGAATTCTGTGTTCCCAGGGCTGGCACCTGAGTAATTCTGCAGCCCTGGAATTACTCACTGGATAAATCAATTAACCCTCAGCTCCCAGAAAGGCTCTGCCAGCAGCAGCAGCAGCAGCTGGGGGATGTTTAATGCTCCAAAGGGAAAAACAAAGGGTCCTTTTGGTCTGGGCACGTCCCTTCTGGGCTGCTCTGGTCCTTTTTGGTCCCTTCTGGTCCCTTTTTGTCTGCTCAGGTCTCTTTTGGTCTCCCCAGATCCTTTTTGGTCCCTTCTGGTCCGTTTTGGTTTAGTCAGGTCCCTTTTTGGACTTTTCTGGTCCTTTCTGATCTCCTCAGATCCTTTTTGGTCTCCTATGGCCCCTTTTTGTCTGTTCAGGTCCCTTTTGCTCTGCTCTGGTCTTTTCTTGTCTCTTCTTTTCCTTTTTGGTCCCTTCTGATCCTTTTTCGCCTGGTCAGGTCCCTTTTGGGTCTCTTCTGGTCCCTTTTTGGTCCATTCAGATCCCTTTTGTTCTGTTTTGGTTTGTGTTCTGCTCAGGTTTTTGGTCTGGTCAGGTCCCTTTTGGTCTGTTCTGGTCCTTTTTGGTCTCCTCAGATCCTTCTTGGTCTCTTCTGGCCCCTTTTTGTGTGTTCAGGTCCCTTCTGGTTTGGTCTGGTCCCTTTTGGTCTCTTCTTGTCCCATTTGTTCTGTCCCAGGCTGGTGCTGGATGTCTAGGGCAAAGCAGAGCAGCTTTTCCTTGGGTTGGGAATTGTCATTAAATGCAAATTAAAACAGGGAAGGGGATGAGCCACGTGTGTGAAAATCATCAGGGAGGAAAGAATGAAGGCACTGGGAAAACCCTGCTGAGTCCAGCCCTGCAAACAGGGAATGGGGAGGGGCTAAATCCCAAAAATATCCCCAAATGCTGAGTTTGTGAGGCTGGGTCACCCCACAGATGTGAAGGAAACCCTGAAAAAGGCAAAGCTGGGACTCTCCCCCTTCAGTGGCTCCTGAATTTGTGTTTTTATCATCATTTTTGGGGGGTTTCTGTATAAATATTCCCTCTGTGTTTCTGACACCTGCCTGGAATCCCCAGGAACACAAAGTTTATTTTTTTCCTGCCCAACTGAAGATTTTCACTTTTATTTTTCCACTGTTTTATTTCCCCCTCCTCTTGTGTCTTTAGGCTGTAACCTGGGGCGGGGGGGAAGTTGTGTTGGGGGGATTTATTTGCATCACAAAAATGGTGAAAGAAAATAGCAAATAGTGCAGGGATGCCCAGGAAAAAATGAACTCTCCGCTGTAAATTCCTCAGAGGAACTTCAGCTGAATAAATAAATTGATAAATTTATTCAAGAAATGAAGTTTTCAATGCTTAAAACTCTTGTGAGAGGTCAGCGACTGGAGCTGTGTCTGCTTTGAGGTGCCTGGTGTTCCTCCAAAGATCTTCAGAGGAATTTGGGGTCATTTTGGACATTTTTGGTGTCGTGGTCACTGGAAGGACGAATCCAAGTGAGAGCCATTTTCATGGGAAACGTGTCAGGAATTCCTTCCTTTCCAATTTGGGGTGATTGTGTTGGGAAAGGAATTTCAGCTGGTGATGTGAAGGGTGAAAGAGCCAAGGAGTGATCAAAATATCCGGGAATTCTGGAATGGTTTGGGATGGGAGGGACCCGAAATCCCACCCAGGGACACCCCAGGGACACCTCCCACTGTGCCAGGTGCTCCCAGCCCCAATGTCCAGCCTGGCCTTGGGCACTGCCAGGGATGCAGGGGCAGCCACAGCTGCTCTGGCAATTCCATGGCAGCCCCTGCCCACCCTGCCAGGGAACAATTCCTTCCCCAGATCCCATCCAGCCCTGCCCTCTGGCACTGGAAGCCATTCCCTGTGTGCTGTCCCTCCATGCCTTGTCCCCAGTCCCTCTCCAGCTCTCCTGGAGCCCCTTCAGGCCCTGCCAGGGGCTCTGAGCTCTCCCTGGAGCCTTCTCCTCTCCAGGGGAGCACCCCCAGCTCTCCCAGCCTGGCTCCAGAGCAGAGGGGCTCCTTCCCAGCCAGCTGAGTGGAGCCTTCACTCCCTTTCCCCCTCCTCTTTTCTCCCCCCTTTTGCCCTTTTATCCCTTTCCTCCTCCCTTCCTCCCCCCCCTTTTCCTCCTTTTTCCCTTCCCTTCCCTTCCCTTCCCTTCCCTTCCCTTCCCTTCCCTTCCCCTCCCCAGGTGTCTCCAGCAGGACTCACTCCCCGCCCCGGTCATTAAAGCGTTAATGGCTTTTAGGAGGAAGATTTTTTTTTTTTTTTTTTCCTCCCTCTCCCCCTGGAAGTTTGGGAAGCATGTGCCTCGATTTCCAGATAAAGTAGCCATTGATGGGAATTCCGGGAATAAAAGGAGCTTTTCTTTTTCCCTGGCATTGAGGCTTTGTCCCGGGGCTTGGGTGAATGCGTTTGTGTGTGAGTGTGGAGGGGGTGTAGGAACAGCCACTGGCAGCAGGAATTTCTTCACAAACCACTGGATTTCCCCCTAATCCATCTTTTTTCCACCTTCTGGAATTATCATTCCAATTTCTCTGCGTTTTCTGGGATGTCTGACAGGACACAGGGATAGGAGGGAGATCAAATTCCTGCCCTGTGCAAATCACCCCAAACCCTCTCCCAGCATCCCTGAAACTCCTTTGGTTCCGAGTTTTGCCCGGGAATGTCGATAATTCCAGCGGTTTGTCCTTCCTTGAACTGAGGGGATCTCAGGAATTGTGCTGATCACCTGCTGATATCCAAGCAGGGCACAAATTGTGGGGGAATTTAAACTTCAGTGGGGAAGGAGCAGATCCAGGGAGGGAATTTTGTGTCATTCCAAGGACGAGTGAGCACAGGTGAGATGCTCCCCCCAACAACTCTGCAGCAAAGAGAGATTTCTTATTAAAAATATTAGAAATACCTGGATAAAATATCAACTTTCCTAATTAAGGAATAGAAATCCAGGATGAAGTTTGTGTAATTCCACAGACAGGTGAGATGCTCCTCCCAATTCTGCAACAAATGGAGATTTCTTTTTTTAAAAAATTATAAATATTTGTGTGAAATATAAACTTTTGTGAGGAAAGAGCAGAAATCCAGGGAGGGAATTTTGTGTAATTTCGAGGCCAGGTGAGCACAGGTGAGATGCTCCCCCAAATTCTGCAACAAACAGAGATTTCATATTAAAAAAAAAATAAATATTTGTATAAAATATGAACTTTTGTGAGAAAGGAGCAGAGATCCAGGATGATGGGAAGGCAATGCATGGGAAGCATTTTTTTGGGGGAAAAAAGAGGCTATTCCAGGGAAAAAAACCCCAAAATTTCCCAGTCCTTGGATTTGCCCCCTGTGCCTCTCCACCCTCTCACTCCTGGGTCTTTCCAGCCTCGCCTGCTCCTTGTTTTCCACGGGAATTTCACCTGGAAATTTCCTCTGGATCCTTCTGGCTCCCTGCCTGCCACAGAGGGGAAATTCTGGGCTTTAATGGAAGCTTTGCAGCCAAATGGGATTAATTTGGAATATTTTTTAGCAGGAATGACGCCTTTGGTGCAGCATTTCTGGTCCTGGCAAGATCAGCAAATTTGGGGTGACAGTTGTGCAGCCCAGGGATGTTAATTTGCTTTATTTCGAGTCAGTGTTGGGAAATGTGTTAAATCCCAAATCCCTGCATCATTCCCTCACTCCTGTTAACATTCCTGAGTTTTTAAAAGCATTCCTGGATGGAAAAAGCCAGAAGTGTTTGAAGTTCTCTGCTCTGGGTTAGTCAGGTTAAAACTGTGCAATAATTAAGGCTGGAAAAAACCCATGGAATTATTAACATTGGAAAAAAAACCTCCAGTGTCACCAAATTCTGCTGCAAATCCCAGTTCCATGCCAGTGGATGGCTGGGAATTGTGACCAGGTGTTTGTGCACTTGGCTTTGCAGAAATGCAATTTTAAACCCATTTTAGGGCCTGTGAGAGACTTTGAGGGGACAGAACTCCCCGTGGCTGCCACAATGCCCCAAACACTTTTTTTTTTTTTTTCAGGCTGAAATTTGTGAGAAAAAAAGAGCAAATTTTAGCCAAAATTATTTCTCTCCTCCTTCTCCTCCCAGCAGCTGTTCTGGGCTCTGAGGGTTCTCACAAGGAGGGGCAGAATTTGACTTCAAGCCACCAAAATAAATGACTTTACCCGAGCTGGGGATGCTGGGGAGTTTCTTTTATTCCCAGATCATTTTCCCCTGTCCTTTGGGCTGTCCTGGGAGGTTCCTCACCGTGATCCGTGCCTGGCCAGGCTGGCAGTGCTGTACCAAAAAAAACCCCAAAATCCCAAAAATACCCAGGGAAAGGGAAAAATAAACCAGAACAGGTCACGCAATAGAGCCCAGCCCAAATATTGAGCAAAGCCTCCAATAACCAACCCGGGATAGCAACAGAACGTGCCTGGCTTATTTTCCTGGGAAAAGGGGATATTTTGGAAGGGGTTTGAGGCTCGGTAATTGTGGGTTGAGTGGCTGTAAACAGCCTGGCTGTAATTGAGGCTGTGGGGTCAGGGTTTAATTGCTGTTTCAGGGTTTAATTGCTGTTTCAGGGTTTAATTGCTGTTTTCTGGCTCGGAATAGAAACCTCGGCAGCGCCCCCGGCTTCGCTCGGCAGCTCCTGAGGGGAAAATTCCCATTGCGAGGAGTTCTGTGGGAGGATCTGCTCCTCTTCCTCCCCTCCTGCAGGGCCAGGGGAGCAGCCCCAGCACCCCTCTGCTCATCCAGATTAATCCAGGGATTGATGGAAATTAATGGAAATCATCCCGAATGATTCTGCTCCTGCTGCAAGACGGAATGTGGAGAAGGCGAGGGAATGAGGGAATGTCCATCCCCAGCCTCTCCTCCGTCACACTCAGGGCACAATTCCCACAATCCCGGCATGGTTTGGGCTTGGAAGGGACCTGAAAGCTCATCCCTGATGATGTCCACGAGCAGGGACATTTCCCCCCATCCAGGTTTCTCCCAGCCCCATCCAACCCACAATTCCTGCAGTGTTTCAGAAGTTTCTGGAATACGGCTGGAATTGTGCCATGAAGTCCCACAAAAGTTCCGATTTCCCTATGGAGAGTGCAAGCAGGAATTTCAAGGAAAACAAAGCCTTCAGCCTGCCTGCAGGGCTGGGTTTTATCATTTGATTCCTGGAGGCTCCTGATGTTTGAGTGGATGGCATTTGGAAAGGCAGCACGGTTTATTCCCAATCCATGAATTAAAATCCAAAGGGAAAAGGCAGCAGGAGGAGCCCTGTGCTCCGTCCCTGTGGCTGATTTAATGTCCCCTCCCCACCTCCCTGCCACCTCCTGAGCCACGACCCTTCACTTCCCCACTGATTTTAGGGGGAATTCTGAATTCTGCTCACTCAGAGCCTCCTTAAGCCGGTAGGAAAATCAAAATGCAAAATCCGTGGGAAAAGGAATTCCTGGAGTCCCTGCAGTGAACAGAAGGCACAACCCGCCCGTCCTCACCCACACCCCACGTGTGCCCCACATTCCCAGTGCTCCCATTGCTCCCAGTGCTCCCAGTGAACCCCAGTACCTCCCAGTGACCCCCAGTGCCTCCCAGTGCCCCCCAGTGCCTCCCAGTGACCCCCAGTGCTTTCCAGTGCTTCCCAGTGCTCCCAGTGCTCCCGGTGCCTCCCATTGCTCCCAGTGTTCCCAGTGCCTCTCAGTGTCCCCCAGTGCTCCCAGTGCCTCCCAGTGCCCCCCACTGCTCCCAGTGCTCCCATTGTTCCCATTGCTCCCATTGTCCCCAGTGTTCCCAGTGTTCCCAGTGCCTCCCAGTTGCAGAGCAGTTCAAGCCTGGCTGCTTTTCTCTCTCCCTCGCGGCTCTGGAGCTGCTGGGAATGTTCCTTGGGTGATCCCTGGAGGAGATTTGTGCTCTCCTGGGGATGGGGACACAGCAAATTCCAGCCTGGGCTGCTCCCCGAGCTTCCCTCTACCCCAGGAGCTGCGAATTCCTGCTCAGAGATGCTGGGAAAGGAAAACTTCTGCAGGAAAAGACACAACAAAGGCTGGTGAGACTCTCCCGGATTTCGGATTTAGCACCTGCCCCAATTTAATTTCCCTGCACAATGTGCTGCTCTCCATGGAATTGCTTTCCCCACATTCTCTGGAATAAGCCAGGCCTTAGAAAAGAAACTTTTTCCTTGTTTAACAAACACCCAGAAACTGCAAAAAACTCCCCAGCTCCAACGTGGAGACTTGGGAAAAAAACCAAACCGGCAGAGAAAAGGAAATTTCCAGCTGAGGAATAGTTTGGTTTTCCCTCTTCCTTGGTTGTTTGTGTTTGGGAATGAGCTCAGCCCTCCCTTTCCTGGTTTGGGGACAAATGTTGCAGTGGGTGTGAAACAGGGAGCAGGGGATGTGGGGAGGCTCCTGTGCTGCTGCTGGCTCGGGGTCACTGTCACCAGGAAAGGCTCCTGGGGACGTGGATTTAATAAAAGGAAAATGGGAAATGGATTTCTAAAAAGTTCTCAGGGCCTGACAAAGAGCTCGCACGATATGCAAACTTGGAGATAAAAAATGCAAACTTTGAAATGCCAGGGAATAGAACAGATATTGTTAAGAAAAAAATGGAGCTAGGAAAAAAGTTTCAGATGGACTTACAAATAAGATCAGATACTTTGGAAAAATAAAACTATAAAAAATGTGAGAGGTGACTTTTATTAACTCTAAGGCATTTTACAGCATGATGTGACAAAAATTAATAAGCCAAAAATGCTTATAATGTATCATAATTAGGAAATAGTTGACTTCTGATTATAATGAAGTGAATTATAAAATCTGTATTGTCTCAGCCTTCATATGAAACTAAAAATGGAATAAAAGTTTTTTAAAATGCCTCTCATTTGCCCCATCTCTGGGTCAAAAAAGGGTAAAATCCAACAGGAGCAGCAGCAGAACATGGAGCAGGAGCATTCCCAAAAGTTCTCAGGTGGCTTGGGAAGTCTTTAAGGAGATGTTCCTTCAGTCTGAGTGAGAAAAATAAGTGTATCAAGTAAAATTCCAGGTTTTTATGGGATGGGGAAGGGGCTGGGTGTCCCCTGCCCCAAATTGTTCCCATTTTCCCAGAATATTGGCAAGGGCTGTGCAGCATCTCTTGGGTTGCTGCTCTTCCGGGTGGGAAAAAAAAAGACATTTTTGGTCATTTTTGTTGGAGAAGTGGCTTAGAGATGATTTCAACTGCCAGGGTTAGTAGAGCAATGGAGGCAATTCCAATAATCCCAAGGTTTTCCCTCTCCTCTCAGTACCTGAAGTGCAAATGTGGCTCAGGTTGGATGCTCTTCCAGGTGGGAAAAAGGACATTTTTGGTATGTGCTTTTCCTAGGAAATGTCAGAGAATGGCTTAGAGATGGTTTTTGTTATCAGGAGAGACTTCAGGAGAGCAAAGGGGGCAATTCCCAAGTCCCAGGGTTTCCTCCTCTGCTCCAGGTGCCTGAAATGTAAATGTGGCCAGGCTGGATGCTCTTCCAGGTGGGAAAAATGCATTTTTTAATGTTTTCTCCTAGGAAAATGTCAGAGAAGTGCCTTAGGGATGGTTTTAACTGTCAGGGTTAGCAGAGCAAAGGAGGCAATTCCAATAATCCCAAGGTGTTCCCCCCTGCTCTCAGTACTCCTACAAATCCACATGCAAGAGGAAGCAGGAGGAGAAAAGACAAACAGGGATTGGGGTGTCCCAAAAGCAGCCTGGATTTTGGGAATGCAGACCATGAACATCCATCCTCTGCCTCCCTGATAAAACCTTTGCAAGGAAAAAGCTCCTGGAAAAGAATGGATGGCCTGGACAGGGGAATTCTGCAGGGTTTAACACCCTGCTTAAGGTTTAGACATCTTCAGGTTTTTGGTTTGTTGTTTTTTGGTTTTTGTTTTTGTTTTGTTTTTTTTTTTCACTTGAAAAAGGAATTAATTTTCCTTCATTTCATGGTCTAAAGGTTGGGCACCTGTCCAGGCCCCCCAGGAAATCAGGAGCTGCTGGAGGGTGACCCAGCCCATCTGTCCCCACCGTGATCCCAGCGGGACAGGATCCCTCTCCTCTCCTCTCCTCTCCTCTCCTCTCCTCTCCTCTCCTCTCCTCTCCTCTCCTCTCCTCTCCTCTCCTCTCCTCTCCTCTCCTCTCCTCTCCTCTCCTCTCCTCTCCTCTCCTCTCCTCTCCTCTCCTCTCCTCTCCTCTCCTCTCCTCTCCTCTCCTCTCCTCTCCTCTCCTCTCCTCTCCTCTCCTCTCCTCTCCTCTCCTCTCCTCTCCTCTCCTCTCCTCTCCTCTCCTCTCCTCTCCTCTCCTCTCCTCTCCTCTCCTCTCCTCTCCTCTCCTCTCCTCTCCTCTCCTCTCCTCTCCTCTCCTCTCCTCTCCTCTCCTCTCCTCTCCTCTCCTCTCCTCTCCTCTCCTCTCCTCTCCTCTCCTCTCCTCTCTTTTCTCTAAGAGGAGCTTGAATTGGCTTTTTTAGGTTTAGGTTTTAGGTTTGAGTTCATCTGTAATCACAGGAGTGGAATGGGTCAGACTCCAAAATTTCTCCTCCACCAGGATCTCTGCTGCTCTTTCCCCATTTTCCCAACAGCTGCTGATTCACAGATGAAAATATTTGTTGTTCAATCAGTGATTATTTTCAGGAGTCTTTGCCTTTCATCCCTGTGGGTGGTCCACAAATTCCTGCTCGGCATCAGGAGCTTCCCAGACCTTTTCTCCAGGTGTGCCACGGGAAATGAGGAGACCTGTGTGGGCTTCAAGCACTGCAGTCCCATTTTGGGAGCATCCCTTGGGCATTCCTGAAGGGCAGGGCTGAGCTCGCCTGGAGCCCTGAGGAAGAGCAGCCCTTCCTCCCTCCAAGGGAAGGCCTTCAAGCCCTGAAATCCCACTTTGGGAGGCATTTCCTGGGCATTCCTGAAGGGAATTTCCCCGGATCCCTGTGGAAGAGGAGCCCTCTCTCCAAGGGGAGGGGCTCAGGGCAGGCCCTTCAAGCACCAATGGCCAAATTTGTGGGGAATTGGGCCCCAGTGAATTCCAGGGCAGAAAAACCACAGGGAAGGTGTGGAAGGATTGCAGGGGATGCTGGAAATTGTGGGAATGCTGGAAATTGTGGGAATGCTGGAGTGGTCATCTCATGTCCCAAGGGGTGGGCTGGGCAGGGGTTGTTGTGTCCTCAGAGCCCTGCAGATCCCAACCCCAGCTGTCCCTCGTGTCACCTCCAGCTCTTCCCACTGGATGTTCTTCCTGGCTGGAAAATCTCCTGGGAGAGCTCTCCTGCCTGCAATCGCTGATCTTTGTTAATTAACCCTGCAAACACCATCAGGAATGTTTGTCCCAGTCAGCCCCAGGGACCCCCCCAGTGCTCCCAGTTCTCCCATCCCAAGCACTGGGTAGGGTGGGACTGACCTGAGCAGTTTTTCTTCAGAATAAAATCCCTTTTTTCCCCTCAAAGAGAGATTTCCAGTGGCCCCTGTGGCTGGAGCCTCCCTCTCCTGTTTTTCCAAGGCATCAGGAGGGCTGGGAGGGGATTTTTGGGATGCTGGAGCACAGATGGCCTCCTCAGAGCTGCTCTCCCCAGGCCTGGTGGCTGCTGCTGCTGCCCATCTGCTCCCCTTTGTCCTTCCCAAACCAGCAATTCCTGAGGGATGCCAGGACCAGCCCATCCAGCCTGGATTTGGGATTTTAGGCTGAATTATCCAATCCCAAACTGGGATGTCAGGACTGGCCCTTCCAGACTGGATTTGGGATTCTGGACCCAATTCCCCAATCCCAAACTGGGATTTTTCCCATCCTGGAGGTGCTCCCAAAGCACCACAACCCTTTGTGCTGCTCATGGATTTTCCTTTGTCCTTCCCAAACCAGCAATTCCTGAGGGATGTCATGACCAGCCCTTCCAGCCTGGATTTGGGATTTTAGACTGAATTATCCAATCCCAAAATGGGATTTTTCCCATCCTAGAGGTGCTCCCAAAGCACCACAGCCCCTTGTGCTGCTGCTCAGAGTGAGGCTCCCCTGATCCCACAGGCAGTGATAACAAAACTCCTCTTCCCGATGTTTTTCCACGAGGATTTTGCTCCTTTCCCAGCCTCACCAACATTTGTGCTGCTCCCTGGACCCCTCAGGGCTGAGCAGGATCCTGAGCTTTGATATTCCTGTTTATCCCATGGAAATGAGTTCCTCCCCAACTGGATTCCTCCATCCCTGCTGTATTTTCCAGCTGATTTGCAGAATGATTTTTTTTTCCCAGCTGTTTTTTTGGGATGATTTTTGTTTCCCAGTTATTTTTTTTGGGATGATTTTTGATTCCCAGCTGGTTTTTTGGGATGATTTTTGTCTCCCATCACTCCTGGGGCTGCCCAAAGGCTGCAATCACTGCCTGTGTCAGGGAGAGGAAAGCCAGGAGGGTTTTCCTGATGGATGATTATGATTTCCTGGGAATTCTGGTGCCTGATGTGCTCTCCCTGTGTGTAACACAAGCTCTGGGCCAGCCCTGTGATTTCCTTTTCCCTTTTTTCCTTTCCCTTTCCCCTTTGTTTGTGTTCTGCTTGACCCCACTCAGTTCTCTTTGGCTGCTCCTTCTGAATAAGGAATTTCTTTTCCAAGGAACTTGTGACTCGGGGTTCCTCAGGTACAATCTCTGCTTTCCTCCTTTGGAAAGCCTGATTTGAACTTTAAAAATCCATAAAAAAGGGCTCTGTTTGCAGAGAGGGGGCAGTGGAAAGGCCCTGGTAGTCACAGGGATAGTTCTGCTGATATTCACATTATTTACTCAGTATTTTTATGGAAATAAATTGAAGGATTTAAAACCATAAGAAATTCAAATGGATACAGCTGATGGCTTCTAGGTATTGGAAATATCTCAACAGAAAAGAATATTTTTGGAGTTAAGTAGTTCCTGCTGATAGGGAGTGGATTTTTCCCAGCTGGAATTCCAATTAAATCTGGTTTGGGATGCAGATTCCCACTTTTGTGTGAGCATCACCTCAGCCTGGGATGGATCTGGTGCTCCATCACAGCCTCACCTGCTTTCCCAAGGTATTTTCCAGGGATCTGGTTTCTTCCAGGAGCCCAAGTTTGTGATTTACAGTAAAAAAGTCACAGGGTTGTTTATCCAAACCCTCTTTTGTCTCGTGCATCCAGGAAGGGTCTGGGAGGGAAGATTCTGATTTGTTCAGAGGATGGGAAGCAGGAGATCCTGGATTGCCCAGCTGGGAAAAACTTGGGTTATCAGGAAACAGCCACAGTCTGATTGGAGGCTTGTATTTTTTTCTTTTTTTAGTTGTAGTTTCAGTTTGGTTTTTTTGCTTGTTTGTTTTTGATTGATTGATTTTAAATTGGGTTTGATCTGTATGGTTTGATTTTGTTGTTTTTTTTTTTTCATTTGGTTTGGTTCAGTGCATGGGGTTTTAGGGGGTTTGCTTTGGTTAGATTTTTTTTTTTTTGGTTGGTTGGTTGGTTTGGTATTTTGTTCATTTGGAGATTTTTTAGGTTGGTTTGTTTTTTTGTTCATTTGTGGATTTTTTGGCTGGTTTGGGTTTTTGTTCATTTGAGGATTTTTCAGGTTTTTTTGGGTTTTTTTTGTTTGGTTTTGGTGTTTGTTTTTGTTTTTATTTCTTTAAATCTAGAATTAATATCTCTGTTAAATCGTAGTTTAATGTTTCTGTGTCTCAGCCATTGCCTTTCTCTCAGCTGGAAGGCAAACCAAGACTTGTTTGGGTATTTGTTCATCCTTGTGCTGGGATGGAGACACCAGGGGGGAGCTGATGGGGAAGGGCTGGAGGAGGAGGAGGAGGAGGAGGAGGAGGAAGATCAGCTCCGTGCCCCGTGCCTGGCAGGGTGGAGCAGAGGGCACAGCTCGTCCTCCTGTGCTGGATGTGGAGGGTGTGTGGAACCCTGGAGGTGTTCAACTCTTCAGGAACAACGCCCTGGAAAGAAACTTCAATTCCCTTCGCACAGAACCACAGAATGAATGAGCTTGGAAAAAGTTTGATATCATCAAGCCCAACCCTATGTTTGCCTTTGCACTTGGAGGAAGGGAATTTAATTTATTTCCAGGGAATTGAAGTTCATTTCCAGGGAATTGAAGTTCATTTCCAGGGAATTGAAGTTCATTTCCAGGGCGTTGTTCCACCAGGTGAAGGCCAGGTGAGCTGAACATCTCAACAGAAGCACCTGGAGCTTCATCCTGCATTGCTGGACACCAGGTAAATGTGATGAGATCAGGTGATAATTGGGAACATTGCACTGGACACCAGGTAAATGTGGTCAGGTGCTGATAGGGAAGATTTCCCTGGATTCCAGGTAGATGTGATAAGATAGGGAACATTTCACTGGACATGAGGTACAAATGATAAGATCAGGTGCTGATAAGAGAACATTTCACTGGACACCGTATAAATGTGATAAGATCAGTTGCTGATGGATAACATTTCCCTGGACCCATATAAATGTGATAAATCTGGTGCTGACAGGGGACACCTCACCTGGCAGGTGCTGGGCTGGAGCTCTGGGCAGGTGGAGCTCAGCGGGTCCTGCCCTGGGGAAGGAGCCCAGCCCAGCTGGAGCAGCTCTGTCAGAAGGGCCTGGGGGTTGTGGTGGACACTGAGCTGTCCCCGAGCCACCAGAGGGTTCTGGTGTCCTGGGGAGCATCAGGAAGAGAATTCCCACAGGTCAGGGAGTGATCCTGAGCCTCTGCCCAGCCCTGGGGGCACCCAAACTGCCAGAAAACAAAACCTCTCCAACATTTTGAGTGTCAGAGAATCGAGGCATTGCTTTATTCTGGCCAGGATGTGCAACAGAAATAATTCCATCATCACATTGCCAGGGTTGTGCAGAGAAAATCATCCCATCCCACATGAATTTTATTGGCTTTTCCCCATATTTTATCCAGTCAAAACCCAGAGAAATTAATTGGTTCAATGTCACTGGTCCCCAGTTTGTAGCATTTGGTTTCCTATTGGTTATTGATCCCAATTTATTGATGTTAATTAGGTTCTCATTCTTCACTCTCTTCTCTCTCTTTTCCCAGACCAGCAGTCTCTGACCATGCCAGGGGTGGTGTTTGGAGTTGATGTTTGTTAATGGTCATTAATGATCATTAATGGTTGCTAATGACCATTAATACTCGTTAATTCTCATTATCTTTTGGGGTATTTTCTGTGCTACCCCCAGTTTGTTGAGCCAGGCCTCGAGTGGTGGAGCAGTCCCCTGAAAAGAAACTGCAATTTCTTTTTTAGGGGCGATCAAACCCCCTAAATTATATTAAAAAAAAATTAAATTTGGTGTCTTTTCCTCCAGGTGACCTCTGTGGTCACTTCCAGCCTGAGGCATCCTGGGATTCTGGGATCCACCCACAACTCCCAGAGAAATCCCTCTTGGGACAGGAGGGAAATGCTGAGACATTCCACGGGTCAGGAAAAGCTGATGAGGACATTCCCTGCTCCAATCAATCTTTAATCCTTAAATTCTCCAACTAAACTGGGGGAAAAAAAAACAGAGTTAAAAATTCTTTCCAAGTCACCGATTCCAAAGGGGTATTTGCTACTCTTTAAATATAAAAAAAAACAACCAAAAAAAAACCCCTGAGCAAACCTAAAAATAAGAGGGAAATTCCTCCTAAAACCAGGCTTGTCCCACCTGTTCTCACTAGGGTTTGGGATTTTGTCCTTCTGCTCTCCCAGTGGGAGCAGGGAACAGCAGTGGGGAGAAGAGGAGAGACAAGGAAAATCTGACTTCAGAGAATTCCAATTTAAAACATTGATAAGAAGGAGGAAAAAAAAAACAAACAAAAAACCAACCAAACAAAAAAACCCCACTAACAAATAAAATAAAAATAAATTTTTAAAAAATTAAACAGAAAATCAAATTGATTCCAAATGTGTGACTTTCCCCCCTAAATTTTGTAGGAAAAAAATACCTTAATGACTATCCCGATTTGAAGCTCATTTTCCAACATGGGCAAATCTGGATTTTCCATCCATCATCAGCCCAAAAGGGCTGAAGGCACCAACCCCAGCAGGGAAAAGGATCCAGAAACTCATCCCGAGGTTTAGGAGCAGGAGGGCTTTGATTTGGTTTGATTTGGTTTGATTTGGTTTGATTTGGTTTGATTTGGGATTTTTTTCCCCCTATTTTTTAAACCAGCAGGCCAAGAGGCATCTCCATTTCATCCTGAACATTTTCTGTTTGTTTGGAGAATTTTGGGATGGCTCAAAATCCAAAGTTTTCTTTGGATCCAGCCTGGAGGATTTGGGTTTGATTGATTTCCAGTGACACCACTGACATGGAGTTTCCTCTTTTTTTTTTTTTTTAATTTTTTTTTTAAATCCATCCCCATCTCTGCTGAGCTGCGAAGTTCAAATAAACTGGAATTCTAGAAAAAACAAATAATTCTGTTTTGATGGATTTCTTGATTTATTTTGGTTCCTGCCGAGGCAGGAATGTAGGGGGAGAAATCTGATTAAATTCCAGGTGCAGGAGGTTTTGGGGATGCTCCTTGGGATGCTGGATTTGTGTTTTTAGGGATTGTTTTCCAGGGATTTAGGAGAGGTTTTTTCCAGCCTTGTCTCCATATTCCCTGCACAGGAATATTCCACAGGGATGTGGAATGAGCCTGGAATAATTCATTCATTGGGGTCCTATTTTGGGGGAACATGGCAGAATTTTGGGACAAGGAAATTTTTCACCAGAGGTTTTTCTTGAGGAATCAAAATCTTAAAATTTTGAATTCGGGATGTCCTGGAGCATCTTGGAATAACAGTCTGCTACTTTTAAATGTGAAAACCCATTGAAAAATCCATTTTTGGAGTCATTTTTCTGGGCTGCTCTCATAATTCTTCACTCCACATCTCACCCAGGTGCTGCTGGTGTTATTTATCCATCAGGAATTAGGGCTGTCCTGCAGAATCTTGGAATACCTGGATGCAAACAGTTCCTTTTAAATTGAAAACCCTTTGAAAAGTGCATTTTTAAATCTTTTTTGGGGGGCTGCTATCACAATTCCTCACTCTGTGGATGCAGCTACTTTAAAATGTGAAAACCCTTTGAAAAGTCCATTTTGGGGTAATTTGTGTCTGCTCCACATCTCACCCAGGTGCTGCTGGTATAATTTATCCATCAGGAATTAGGGCTGTCCTGCAGAATCTTGGAATATCTGGAAGAAAACACCTCATTTTAAAGGGAAAACCCATTGAAAAGTCCCTTTCTTGGTGATTTTTTTTGCTGCTCTCACAATTCCTCACCCTGTGGATGCAAACAGCTACTTTATAATGTGAAAACCCTTTGAAAAGTCCATTTTGGGTCATTTTTCAGGGCTGGTCTCTGGATTTATCCCTCTATGGATGCAAGCTCCTCCTTTTAAACAGAAAAGTCAATTTTGGGTCATTTTCGGGGCTGGTCTCTGGATTTCTCATTTTATGGGTCCAAATTCCTCCTTTTCAACTGAAAAACCATCGAAAAGTCAAATTTTATTTTTTCTTTTTTGCTGGTCTCAGAATTCCTCACTGTGTGGATGCAAACTCCTCCTTGTAAAGTGAAAACCCTTTGAAATCTCCTTTTCTTTTTTTTTTTTTTTTTTTTTTTTTGGTGTCCTCTTTATTTTTCCGTTTCTCCAATTCCTCCCTCTGTGTGTAACCCTGGTGGGTTTTTGTTTTTTGTTTTTTTTTTTTTTTTTTTTTTGGTTTTGGTTTTGTTTTTGGGTTTTTTTTGGGTTTTTTTTGTGTTTGTTTTTGGTTTTTTACTGCATTTATTCCTCCAGGATTCTCTGTCCTGGAGCCTCAGGCAGGGCTCCAGCTCTGGGAATTGCAGCCTGAGCTTTTCCTTGTGCCCGTCTCACGCTCCCGGCGTGGCCCTGGCACCATCTGCCAGCCCCAGCTGCTCCCTGCAGCTCACATCCATATGGGCAGGGGGAAAAAAAAATATCCCTCCTTGGAACCCAGAAACCTGGGAGTTTGGGGGAGTTTGGGGGAGTTTGGGGAGTTTGGGGAGTTTTGGCACTGGCCCCCAGCAGAACACTGCTTTTGACCTGAGTGAATTCCAAATTTGAGTGATGGGGTTAAAGTCACGGGTGTGGAGGTAAATAGAAGTGTGTGATCTCACATGGTGAAGAGTTTGGAATAAAAAAAACAAACCTCAAAATTAAAATTTTGGTGGTTTTAGAATATAGTAATAGGGATGGGACAAGATGGAGGATTTTGGGTGTTGTCGCTTTCTGTCTTCTCCTTCTTCTTCTTCTTCTCCTTCTTCTTCTTCTTCTTCTTCTTCTTCTTCTTCTTCTTCTTCTTCTTCTTCTTCTTCTTCTTCTTCTTCTTCTTCTTCTTCTTCTTCTTCTCCTTCTCCATGATTTCAGGCAGTTTCTGGTTGTACAGTCAGTGCTGCACTGAGGGTCACAGGAGTTTGGTTATTGGGTCAAAATTGTCAGGAGAATTAACCCACAAACACCAGAGGTTTATGGCCAAAAAGGAGACAGAGGAGTCCTGGAACTTTATTGGAACAAAGGGAGAGGCCATGGGGCATTCCCCTGGGGTCTCTCTGATTTTTATCTCCCTTTTTATCCCAATTTCCCTCCCTCTCTCCCCATGGGCTGAGGTACTTGAGAGGTCCAGACTTCCCAAACCCCTGATACCTGAGATTCCCCTCTAATGTATAACCCTCCCTTTTAATTTTTAATTCTTATAGAATTCATGGTTTCTTCCCATTGCTTCTTTCATCTTTCAATATCCAATTTCATTTATCAGCAAACCTACAGTTTGTTTGTAAAGGCAAATATCTTTTTCCATTCATCAATCAGTGCAATCCATCCCATTGTTTCTTTTATCTCTCAGTGCTGGTTTTATCCCCCAGCAGACCCACAGCTGGTTTGGAAAGACAAATCCATCATTCCTCTCAAAAGTATCAATATTAGAGGTGTTAATTCTCTATTGGACTGTTTAGATTTAAAAGACCTTGTAACCAGCTCGGTTCAGCTCCATTTTGCTCACTTTTAGCTGGTGGCTGAAGTGTTGCAGAACTCTCTGTACTTTGGATAAGATTTAATAAACAACCAAGCCCAAACATGAGAAAATTCTTCTCCTTTGTATTTTTAATCCTGACTCTGAGTGAAGACAGAGGAAAATGAAGACCAGCTATGAATTAAGTGGAGCACATAGAACTTTTCCACCCTTGGACCCAGATCCACCAGGGAATTCACTTGGAAAAGTCTCCTTTCCTCTCCTGTGCTGTCCTTTCACTCTTTGTTTCACCATTTTTCACCACTCTGCTCTTGTTTTTACGGGAGTCAGACCAGGGATGAAGATAAAGGGGAGTTCTGGGGGTTAGAATATTTTGATGTGAATGAATTAATCCCGATTTTTCTCTTTGAGATGCCGTTTTTCTGGGAGCAGCCCTTGGAGGAGCTGCTCTTTCCCAGCTCTGCTGCCTGGGGGATTTTCCTCTCCATCCTCACCAGCTCCTGGGGCTGTCACACGAGGGATGCTGGGGACATCCCTGCCTCTTGATTTTGCCTCTTCGCCTACAAATTCCCTCTGATCCCGCTCTCTCCCTCCACTCCAGCAGGCTCTGGACCCTCCCTGCCCACCCTGCCAATAAATACTCGATTTTTGCTGGTTTAAACCCATTTCCTCCTGGTTCTCTGGTGAGATTCCATGTGGGAATGAGCTGCCCTTCCCGGAGCACTGCCGTGGCTCCAGGGAGAACTCCAGAAATCCCCGAAGTTTGTGTTTAATTTTGTATTTTTTTTTTTATTTTTCACCCTAAAGCCCTCCCACACTGCACTTTAGGTAATGAGGGACTGGTTTGGATCCCGTCCTAATTCCTTGATTGGAATTAACTCTTATGTGCTTGGCACTAATCAGGGAACAGATCCGGGGAGGTTGGAATGGCCTGGGCAGGGTGGATGAGAGAAGAGCCCTGGCTGAGAAATCTCAGCACCCCCAAAAAAATTCCCACAAATTCTCCAGGGCTGGAAATGATCCCAGCAGGACCCTGAGCCCTGCAGCTCCTCCAGAGCAAATCCCAGAGCCAAGCCCCCAACTCCTCCAGGAAAGGAATGAAATGGTTTAATAATGAAATATTCTGATATTTGGTGTTAATAATGAAATATTCTGATATTTGGTGTTAATAATGGAATATGGTGTTAATATTAATAAGGAAATATTCTGGCATTTGGTGTTTATAATGAAATATTCTGGGATTTGGTGTTGATGAAATATTCTGATAATCAGTGCTAATAATGAAATGTTCTGGTATTTGATGTTTATAATGAAATATTCTGGTATTTGGTGATAATAATGAAATATTCTGGTATTTGATGTTTATAATGAAATATTCTGGTATTTGGTGTGAGTGGGGGTGTCAGAGGCTGGACCCGACCATGGCTTAATTAATTAACACTTTCCCAATTAGCCCTATCCCAATGCTGTTGGAAAGTGATTTTTGATGACTGAGGGGTTTATTTCCTATTTAGGGTTTTATTTCAGTGTTTTACTTTATCTGTGCTTCGTGGTGCATCTTTTAATCCAGAGTTTAGCAAAATAATGCAAATTTTTAATGGTGTTTCTCCTGCTGGAACAACACTCAGGGAATATTTCTGCTGATTTCTTTTCTTGATGGAATCATGGAATGGTTTGGGTTGGGAGAGACCTAAAAATTCTGCATTATCTCATCCCATCCCTGCCATGGAGAGGGAAATCTTCCACCACCCCATCCAACCTGGCCTTGGACACTTCCAGGGATGGGATATTCCATATTTCGTATTTTAAGGCACTCCCTGCATGAGTTTTTGAAGAGTTTTGGACCCTCTGTGAAGAACTTGTCCCTTGAACATCAATTTGCTTTTCTTCCACAATCCCTGATCCCTCCTTGCTCCTTCCTCCACACATTAAAATCCTTCCAAACCAGGACAAAATTCTCCAAAAATCTAAATCCAAGCCTAAATGGATGCTTAAAATTCCAGGGAATTCTTTTGGCCTGCACAACCCCTGAGCTCCTCTATTTCCCCACTTTTAATAAATATTAATTACATTTTTATGCTGTTTTTCTGTTCCCAGCTGATGGATTTTAGGATGGTATTTTTTTTTTTTCCCCCCAGCTTTGTGAGCATTGTGCTCTACCTGTCCTGACATTTAAATCTGGCTTTGCCTGTGTTGATCCCATTAGATTTTATTTATAGCCCAAAGTGTTTCCTTGGAGCTGAGAAATGAGAGGCAGGGATTGTTCCAGGAGCAGCTCTGCCCCATTCCCCCATTCCCCTTTTTCCCTCTCCCTGTAATCCTGCTGGGGAAGGAGCTGGCTCTGATCTGAACCCCCAAAAATCTGCTTTAAATCACTTGGTGGAAATGGCACAGGGAATCTCCAGTATTTGAAAAATTCACCTCCAGGAATTTCCTGGGATTTGCTCCCAAAGCTCCAATGATCTGCTGAGGCCACCCTGGGATCTCTGATTTGTCCCAAACACTCAGAACTCAGCACCTGCAAATCCTGGGGTTTGGCTCCTGAAAATCAGGATTTGTGGGGTTTTTTGGGGCAGGTTTTGTGGCTTGGTTTGGGTGCAAAAAGGGAAAATTTGGCTCAGAGTTAAAAAATCTTCTCAAGAAAGATTGAAACTCTTTTCTCCCTTCAAATCCTGGTTTTTGACGCCTGAAAATCAGGATTTGTGTCTTTTTTGGGCAGGTTTAGTGGCTTGGTTTGGGTGCAGAACGGCAGAATTTGGCTCAGAGAGTGAAACAAATCTCAATAAAGGTTGAAACTCTTTTCTTCCTTGAAATCCTGGTGGGGTTTGGCTCCTGAAAATCAGGATTTGTGGTTTTTTTGGGGACTGGTTTTGTGGTTTGGGTGCAAAAAGGCAGAATTTGGCTCAGAGTTAAAAAAATCTTCTCAAGAAAAATTAAAACTCTTTTCTCCCTTCAAATCCTGGTGGGTTTTGACTCTTGAAAATTAGGATTTGTGGTTTTACTCCTGGGCAAGATTTGTGTTTTGGGTACAGAAAGGCAGAATTGGGGTCAGAGAGATTTTCACTGGTACAAAAATGTTTTCAAGAAAGAATGAAACTCTTTTCTTCTTCCAAATGCTGGTGGGTTTTAGCTTTTGGAAAATCAGGATTTTTTTTTTTTGGGCTGGTTTTGTGGCTTCTTTTGGGTGCAGAAATGCAGAATTTGGCTCAGAGAAATCTGGTCAAGGGGGAATGAAATTCTTTTCTTGCTTCAAATTCTTGCTTCAAATCCTGCTGGTTCTTAGCTCCTCAAAATCAAGATTTGTGTCTTTTTTGGGCTGGTTTTGCCTGCTTGGAATTCCAAGTCCAAATCAATTTTCTGGTTGAGAATCTCCATATTTTTTGTGACATTTTCTGTGATTTTCTGACTTTTGGATCTTTAAAAAACCCTTGAATTTCCAAAGGGCAGCCCCCAGAGGCTGCGGGGACGTTCCTGTGCTGGGATTTGCTCAATTCCAGCCCCAGTTTGTGTCGGGTGGTGAATTCCCCATCCCACCCTCGGCACCTGCATTCAGCACTAAAGCAGAATGAACAAAATGAAATAAAACACCTCAGTATTTTTATTTTTGGAAGGCAGAATGCTCCAAACCTTGCCAGGCTGCTCCCTCAGGGAGCTGTGAGTGCCATTTGTCCCCGGGAAATCGGGACAAAGGCTGGCTGGGGCACGGCCCGATGCTGCTCTGCCAAAGGCATCCCTGCAAACCTCCCTTTCCAAACGGAATCCTGGGCTTTTATTTTATTTTTTTTTGGTTGTTTTGGTTTGTTGTTGTGGTTTTTTGGTTTTTTTTTTTGGTTGTTGTTGTTGTGGGTTTATTTTTTTTTTTTGCTTTGTTTTTTCTTTGTTTTTTTTTCTTTTTTTCTTTTTTTTTTTTTTTTTTTTGTTTTTTGGGTTTTTTTTGGTTTTTTGTGATTTTTTGTTTTTTGGGGGGAGTTTTTTGTTGTGTTTTTTTTTGTTTGTTTGTTTGTTTGGGTTTTTTTGTTTTTTGGGTTTTTTTTGTTTTTTTTCTGTTTTTTTTGTTTTGTGTGGGTTTTTTTGGTTTTTTGGGTTTTTTCCTTTTTTTGTTGTTTTATGGTTTTTTTGTTGGTTTTTTGTTGGTTTTTTGGGGGGGTTGTTTGTTTTGTGGGTTTTTTTTTCTTTTTTTTTTGTTGTTTTTGTGGGTTTTTTTGGTTTTTTTGTTGTTTGTTTTTTGAGGGGTTTTTTTTTGGTTTTTTTGGGGGTTTTTTTGGGGTTTTTTTTTTTTTTTTTGGGTTTTGTTTTGTTGTTTATTTTTGGGGTTTTTTTGTTTGTTTGTTTTTTGGGGTTTTTTTGTTTGTTTTTTCTGTTGGTTTTTTTTGGGTTTTTTTGGTTTTTTTTTGTTTGTTTGTTTGTTTTGTTGGGGTTTTTTTGTTTGTTTTTTTGTTTTGTTTGGTTTGGTTTTTTGGTGGGATGATGCAGCAATACAGCCCTGGAGCATTTCACTGCCTGCCTGGAAAGCCCCAAACCTGGAGAGCCAAAAAACTCCAAGCCCTTCATCCACCCCAAGCACTGCAGGCAGCCCCACAGCGCTGCCAGCCCGGAATTCTGGGCACCACCTTGGATTTATCTCCATCCCTGCCCCTCCCAGCCCTCCTGGCTCCTCCTCAGCAAACATTTCTGCACCTCCAGTCCTCGGATTTCCAGGTAGCTCGGGGTGAATTGCTGCAAATTAAAATGCAGAGGGGTTGATGCCCTCCAGGTGAATCCCAAACCCTCCATGACTTCGCTGCTCTCACCTGATTTGGCCTCAAAATTCCAGGGTTGGATTTTTTATCCTTGGGCAACTTCTCCTCCCGAGCCAGATGAGGAGCAGGGAATATTCCAGATCCCCATCCTTGCAAAGAGGGGGAAATGCAAGTTTGGGCAGGTTTTGTGTTCGGGTTTGGGTGCAGAAAGGCAGAATTTGGCTCAGAGAATTTTTCACTGGTACAAAAATGTGCTCAAGGAAGACTGAAAACTCTCTTCTCCCTTCAGATCCTGGGGTTTGACTCCTGAAAATCAGGATTTGTGTCTTTTTTGGGCAGGTTTAGTGGCTTGGTTTGGGTACAGAAAGGCAGAATTTGGCTCAGTGAGTTAAAGAAATCTCAAGAAAGGTTGAAACTTTTTTCTCCCTTCAGATCCTGGGGTTTGACTCCTGAAAATCAGGATTTGTGCTTCTTTTTTGGGCTGGTTTAGTGGCTTGGTTTGAGTGCAGAAAGGCAGAATTTGATTCAGAGAATTTTTTGTTGCTATAAAAATGTGCTGAAGAAAGGTTGAAACTTCTTTCAAATCTTGGTGATTTTTGAAAATCAAGATTTGTGTCTTTTTGGGCACGTTTAGTGTTTGGGTTTGGGTACAGAAAGGTGGAATTTGGCTCAGAGTTTAAAAAATCTCCTCAAGAAAGATTGAAACTGTTTTCTCCCTTCAAATCCTGGGGTTTGACTCCTGAAAATCAGGATTTGTGTTTTTATTCCTGGGCAGGTTTAGTGGCTTGGTTTGGGTACAGAAAGGCAGAATTTGGCTCAGAGAATTTTTCATTGTTATAAAATGAAATTCTCTTCTTTCAAATCCGGGTGGATTGAAAGAGCCTCATGGGAGGGCAGAAAATCTTTGTTTTCCCAAGGAAAGGTGTTGTGTGTGAAGAAGAAGATTTGCAGAGTTTTAGAGGCTTTGTAGAACTTTCCACTGGAAATTTGCTGTTGTTCTCCCTAATTTCCACCTCCATGTCTCTCCAGAGGGTGATGGGTACTGAGAATTTTCTTAAATCCTAATTCTGAGATAAAGCTGATTATTTAAACCTGTCTAGGGCCAAAACATATTGAAAAATTATATTTTATTTATAAATAACTGTCAGGGTACCTCATCTATGCTGCCTCTTTCCCTCTCTATTTAAGTCATGGCCCATCCTCAACGCCACCTTTGAAAATTTCAGATTTCACCAAGCAGGAGGAGATAAAAATCCCGGGATTTTTGGTAGCGCTGCTGCTGCTCCCGGTGGAGATTTCCTCACATCCCGAAGAGAGGGATTTGACCTTGGAGCAGCAAAGCCAGCAGTGCCAGCTCGGGGTGGGGGTGGCCCTGAAAGCAGAGATGAGCTCGATGGGAGAGGGAGGAGGTGGAAGGGGAGGTGCTGGAAGTGCCAGGGCTGGATGTCGGGATGGAATTTTGGCAAGGACAAAAGCTGGGAAGCAGCTGGGGACACTTTGCAGGGGGTGGCCGTGCCTTTGGAAAATGAGGCAGAATTCCCTGTCTGGGATGGAGGATCCTGGGGAAATCTGAGCATCAGCTCCCAGGTGGCAGCTCCAGGTCCCAGCCTGGTGGTTTTGGGGATGGAAATGAGGCACGGAGCACCAGTGATGCCTTTCCTGTCCAGAATTGTCTCCCCGGCCTTGCAGGAATGATGTTGGAAAGAATGAGATCTGTGAGTTCCCTTCCTGGCATCCTGGGAGACCCGGGAAGGCTGAGCCCAAATGAAAACAAAAGCAGAAAATGACCAAGTTCTGCTGATCTCATGGATTTTAATTGAATTATGAACAAAGCCCAGGCACTGAGACTCCCAGGGTTTCTCAGTTTGGTGGATCTGAGGCTGCACAATTTTCTCTTGCTGGTTCCCAGGCTTTCCAAGTGGAATTGTTCTTTCTGTGGGACAGAAACCTGGGAAGAGAAAATGATGGAATGATAAACTCATAGACATTCAAAGTTAAGGCAAGGTTATGGTTTTATGGTCTCTCCTGAGGGATGGCAACACTTCAGCTGCTTTTTGGGGTGTCCCAGAGGGAATCTGGGGGTCCTGCCTGGATCATTGGCTCCTGGGAGCTGCAGAGCAGCAGCTTCAGTGCCCTGCTGGCTCCACCCTTGTCCTGCCAAAGGTGGCACTGCAAAGTGCTGGGATTTCCTTCAGACGTGAAGAATGTGATTTAGTATGATTCTTATTTTATTTTTAATTAATGCTTTCTCTGCCAAGCCTCTCTGTCCACCTCACTGTCAATCCCTGCTCCAGGGATGGAGTGTGGTGCTCTTCCCTTGGGAGTCTCTGCTCTGTATGGAAGTTCTGAAATTCGGGAATTTTCTGCTGCTCTCCCCTCTCGCAGGCCTTTACCCCCTCTGTCACTGGTAGATGTTTTGTGCATCACCCAAATGACTGTGGGGTCACTTAGAAGCTTCTTTTTCTCCACTGGAGGACCTCAGGAAGTTGTTCCTCAGCTTCAGCTCCTTGGCACTGCTCTGAGTTCATATTGTGGGATAAAACAAGGATCAGCCTGGGTGGCCGTGGATCCTTCAGGACCAGAGAGATCCTGAGAGAGGGAGAGGGAAGAGAAGAACAGGGAAGAGAATGAGAGGAGGGGATTGTCCTGCTCTGCTCGAGGCTGGTGCAGCCTCACCTCCAGTGCTGGGGTCAGTTCTGGGTGAATCAGAGTGAGAAGGATCCAAAGATGGTGGAGAGAATCCAAAGGTGGGACACGAGGATGGGGAAGGGTCAGGAGGAGCAGCTGAGGGCACTGGGTGTGTGCAGCTGGAGCAGAGCACACTGAGGGCAGAGCTCAGGGATCTGCAGCTCCTCCCGAGGGGCAGCTCCGATCTCTGCTCCCTGGGACAGGGACAGCAGCCAGGGAAGGGCTGGAGCTGGGCCAGGGCAGGCTCAGGCTGGAGATGAGGGAAAGGTTCTTCCCTCAGCCAGAGGGTGCTGGGCACTGCCCAGGCTCCCCAGGGAATGGGCACGGCCCCGAGGGATGGACAGGGGGGATTGCTGGGGGGTCCTGGAATCCATGAATCCATGAATCCATGAATCCATGATCCCTGTGGGTCCCTTCAGCTCAGGAGATTCAATGAGAGATCAAAACAAACCCAAATCCAAGCAGCTCCTGCTGTCCCCAGAGCTCTTGGGGACATCAGCACAGGCGCCTCTCCAGTGCCCTCCTTGGGACCAGCAGAGCTGCCCAGGGAGGGGACTCTGGGCTCACCTGTGTCACCTGAGCTGGGCCATTCCATCAGCTCTGTGCCAGCCTGGGCACACAGGTGAGCCCAGTCCCCCTCCATGCCAGCTCAGGTGTCACAGGTGAGCCCAGAGTCCCCTCCCTTCCCCTGGGCCAGGGCCAGCCTGGGAAACACCAGGAGAGGCTCCTCTCCTCTCCTCTCCTCTCCTCTCCTCTCCTCTCCTCTCCTCCTCTCCTCTCCTCTCCTCTCCTCTCCTCTCCTCTCCTCTCCTCTCCTCTCCTCTCCTCTCCTCTCCTCTCCTCTCCTCTCCTCTCCTCTCCTCTCCTCTCCTCTCCTCTCCTCTCCTCTCCTCTCCTCTCCTCTCCTCTCCTCTCCTCTCTCCTCTCCTCTCTCTCCTCTCCTCTCCTCTCCTCTCCTCTCCTCTCTCTCCTCTCCTCTCCTCTCCTCTCCTCCTCTCCTCTCCTCTCCTCTCCCTGTGGGATTTTCCCCCACCACCACAAGGACTGGGCTGTGCAGAAGGAATTCATTGCTCTCTGAACATCAGAGCTACCCCAGAGCTGCCATTGTGCTTTTTTTTTTTTTTCTGAAGAATGCTGCTCACTTCTTCCTTTTCTCTCTCTTTTTTTTTTAAATTTTATTCAAATGAGTATTTTGCACACAGAAAAAAAAAAAAAAACAAACCAAAAAACCAAAACCCCAAAAATCATCTGAGTTTCAGCTGTGCCTCCGAATGATGTCAGTTGTGAACTTCCCTCTCTCTCACCACATCCTGGTGGGGTTTTCTGTGTCAAGCTCCAGTCCAGCCCTTCTGACAGGAGGTAAATTTAGCCGAGCACCCACTCGTGATGAAAGGCGTGGGCTGAGCAGCCGCCCTCGGGGGGCGTCAAAAACTTCTAATTATAGCAGGGCCGGCTTCCTCTGCTCTCTGTTCTCACATCACCGTGTCAGAATCTCCCTTCTGCTCCGTGCCCCTCCTGAAACAGGAGCTGGGCATTGTGGAAAAACGGGCTCCACTTTCCTGCTGGATTTTAAAAGGTTTAATAAAAGACAATGGGAGACAAACAAGAAAGCAAAAGGTCATAACTGAGGGTGCTTGGCATTCAGCCAGGAGCACCCCTGTGGTTTGGAGACACCCCCTGAAATTCATCAGCCTGTTCCACATTCATAGACCTAGTCTATATTTTCAAACTTTTCTATCAACTCTTTTCCATATTTTACAAATTGTTTTATATGGCCACTCCTTGAGTTTGCCTTTTTAGAGCATGCATGTTTCCTGGCTGGGGTTTTAATTTATTTTTCTTATCAGTTTTAATTCGGGCTGTGGTCTTTAATTTCTGCAGACAGTCCGTGCTGGTGGCTGCTGTATCAGTAGCAGTGTCTTCACTGGCTGTTATTGAACCAAGCAGGCAGTTCACTCACTGTAAAGACAATTTATCAGCCTCTGTTACTCCTAAAGAAAACTCTATTTTAAAAACTATTTCAGCACACCACACATAGAGCATCCACCCTAATATTTGGATTTATAACATTAACCAACTTCTAAAGGGCCTACTCGAAATTGTTGCAGAAAATCCATCCTGTGCTCACCTTCCCCACCCTGCCAGAGCCAAACAAAGGCTGCCCCTTGTCCCCTGTGCTTCCCTGGGCTGCTTCCCTCAGGGACAGGGGACAGAGGGGACACGATTCCAACATCCCCTGTTAAAAACCCATATTATGTTCACAAATATTAGGGTGGATGCTCGATGTGTGGTGTGGAAATTAAAACTGATAAGAAAAATAAATTAAAATCCCAGCCAGGAAACATGCATGCTCTAAAAAGGCAAACTCAAGGAGTGGCCATATAAAACAATTTGTAAAATATGGAAAAGAGTTGATAGAAAAGTTTGAAAATATAGACTAGGTCTATGAATGTAGAACAGGCTGATGAATTTCAGGGGTGTCTCCAAACCACAGGGGTGCTCCTGGCTGAATGCCAAGCACCCTCAGTTATGACCTTTTGCTTTCTTGTTTGTCTCCCATTGTCTTTTATTAAACCTTTTAAAATCCACCAGGAGAGTGAAGCTCGTTTTTCACAGTTAAATTCTCCTCCAGTAGGCTGGAGAGCAAAAAGAGTTTAAATTGCACTGGGAGAAGCTGAAGTTTAATCACTGAATTTCCATCTCCCGTGGAATTCTCCATTCTGGAGGTGGCAGTTGTAGCCCAGTGGTTTTTTTTGGTGCGTTTTTTGTGGGTTTGTGTGTTTTGTGTGTTTGGGTTTTTTAGGGGAAGTGAAAGGCTGCCAGACCAGGGTCGTGCTGTGCTGTGTCTGTGCCCTGTGGGGTCACCATGGCTGGTTTGGCTCCTGCAGGGGAGGGGGACAGGCCCCAGGTGAGGTGGTGGCACCTGAGCTTCATCCCCTGCTGGGATTTTCCTGCTGAAGGCCTGGGCTGGGCTCAGCTGGGCAGAGCATTCTGGAAATGCCAGAATTGGGGCTTTCATCCCTTGGCTGGGCCATTGGCTTCAGAGGTGACAATCTCTGTGGGACCATTCCAATATTCTGTAAAAAATCCTCTAAAATATTCCATAAACATCCCATAAAATATTCTGTAAAATCACTTGAGCAGGGTAAATGAAATCTCCATTGCAGGGAGGGCTAACAGCATTTTTGGGCATTTTTAGGGGATGCTGCTCCACCCCCCCTCCCAAAGGGGGGCACAGCCAGCACGGGCTGTGCCCTGTGCCCATCCTGGTGGATTTTGGGATCCCCTTCCCTGTCCCAGTGTCCCCGTGCCTGTGGATGCTGCAGCTGGGAAGAGCTGGAGCATCGTGGGGTGCAAAAGGAGGAGAAATTTGGGCTCTTCCCAAACAAACACCTGTGAGAACTGCCCCAAACCTGGAGCCAGGTGATCCCATAAAACAGGGAGGCTTTCCAGGAGAATTCATCCCGTGGCAGGCAGGGAATGGCTCTGGCTGAGCAGAGCCCGATGAGATTGGTGGCTGTGCAGGGACTGATGTGATTTGTGCTCTCGTTTTTCTCCTGCTCTCTGTGGTGCTGCCCAGGCTGCTGATGGATCGCTCCCAGAACCTTTCTGCTGCTTTGTTTTGGGGTTCCAGGCAGGATTTTTGGCAGCCCAGCCCTTTGTGGGGTTATCAGCTCCGTGCTGGGGGCACAGGCAGGGGGACAGAGGTGTCCTGGGCACCAGAGTGGGAATAATTCTGGAATTGCAGGTTTGGGAATAACAGCTGGCTTCTCCTGGGAAGGGAGGGCATAAAGGTGCTGCAGGGTGGCAGCAGAGGGACCTTGGGGAGGTTTGGGATCATTTAAAGGGTTTGGGATCATTCAAAGAAATTTTTTTGGATGGATCCATCCCCCACACAACAGGAGGGGACATAAAAATCCCAGGATTTGGGTTTTTTGCATGACTTCACCACCGTGGAGTGGAGGTGAGAAAAAGCCCAAAATTCCACCCTGGTGAAGTCTTGGGGCTTCCAGGGGAGATGCAGCAAAGTCTGCCCCGAGGGTCAGTGCAAGGCAAAGAAAAGCAGGGAAATAAAGAGATTTTCCCCCCAAATGTCCTTTTTTTGTGGCTGAGTTTTCTCCTGAGTCCTTCCCTGTCAGCTCGGGGTGTGGATGTGGGGATGAGTGGAGAGCTGATCCTGGAAATGCTGAGCAGGGCCCTGCTGGGGCTGGGCAAGGGGAAAGCTCAGGGCCTGGGGTGTGTCCACAGCCAGAAATAACAGTACAGGGGGTTTTCTTCTTCAGAGGGAGAAAAAAGAAATTAAAAATCAAAATAAAGATAAAAAAAATAAAAATAAAATAAAAAAGAAAATAAGAATAAAAATGAAAATAAGAATAAAAATATAAAATAATAAAACAAGACTAATAATAAGAATAAGAATAAAGGTAAATAAAAATAAAAATGTAAAAGTAAAATTAAAATTAAAATTAAGTAAAAATGAAAATAAAATTAAACTTAACAAGCTTGGGCTTGGTTTAGGATCAGGAGCTCCGTGGATGGATGTGCAGGACCCTGAGGCAGCTGGGACTGGAGCTTGGTTTGATGATTTTTGAGCTCTTTTCCAGCCTTAATTCCATGATTTGGGGCTGTGGAGGTTCCTGGGGTGCTGCCAACAGCTTTGATTTGTTACCCAACAGCATTTTGCATTTCCCAGGAACATTTTGGGTGATTTCCCTAAATCCAGGGCAATGATGATTTATTGATATAATGATGGTGCTTTAGGGTTTTGGGTTTTTTTGCTGTAGAAGCCTCTGCTCTGACCCCGAGGTGGGGCAGGACTGCTCAGGGTGACTCCTCCATGTCCAAAAGTGAGGAGGGATTGGGAAAGATTCCCCTCAGCCCCCTCCAAAGCTGATGGAACAAAGTCAGGAATGATCTCTTCCCTTTTCCCTGGCTCAGCCTGGGATATTTTCTGGGAACAAACATCTCCCTGCCATGGAAATGACCTCATTTGCAGAAAATGTCTGTGGATTGTGCAAATCGTGTGATTCTGACACTGCTGCTCCTATGCTGAGGTGCCAAACCTCCAGGCAGCAAAAAAAAAAAAAATTTTTAAAAAAAATCTCATCTTGACCATTGATACCTCTCCTGTGTGTGCAGAAAGTTTGGAATTCTTGGAATTCTTTTTTCCCACATCTCCAGGGCAGTGGTGGGAGCTGGGAGCAGGTTTGGGACGCTCTGGATGAAATCATCCAGCTGTTCTCTGAATCAGCTTTTCCTCACCATTCCCTCCAGGAATTGCTGAGAATTTCTTCCAGGAATTGCTCAGGGAAAGCAGCAGGGAAGTCTCTCCCATGGTCAGGAAATCACAGAATCATCCAAGACCTCCAAGATCCTCGAGTCCAACTTCAAAACAGGAATATTGTGGTTTTACCTCAGTGCCAGATGGATAACAGGGAATAATTCCTCTATTTTCTGGTGTAATGTAAATGTGGGGGGTGATTTGGGGATCTCAGAGGTCTTTTCCAACCTTTGGGAAAGGATTTTTTTAGGATTAAATGATCATTCCCATCAAATGAACTCTGGTGTGTGCAGAGATAATCCTGATCTCACCAGGCCACGGGTGGGGAGAGTTCCTGATGTCCAACCATCCCCAAAACCACCCTAAAACCCCCCTAAAACCACCCTAAAACCACCCTAAAATCACCCTAAAACCACCCTAAAACCACCCTAAAACAACCCTAAAATCACCCTAAAGCTGCCCTAAAGCCACCCTAAAATCACCCTAAAACCACCCTAAACCACCCTAAAACAACCCTAAAACAACCCTAAAATCACCCTAAAATCACCCTAAAACCGCCCTAAAGCCACCCTAAAATCACCCTAAATTACCCTAAAACCGCCCTAAAACCGCCCTAAAATCGCCCTAAAATCGCCCTAAAATCACCCTAAAATCGCCCTGAAATCACTCTAACACTGCCCTAAAATCACCCTAAAGCCACCCTAAAATCATCCTAAAACCGCCCTAAAATCACCCTAAACCACCCTAAAATCTCCCTAAAATCGCTGTAAAATCACCCTAAACCACCCTAAAGTCACCCTAAACCACATCCCCAAATGTCACATCCAGGTCTTTCTTGAACCCTTCCAGGGATGGGGGCTCCACCACCTCCCTGGGTAATTTATTCCAATGTCTGACCAATCCTGCAGGAAAAAAACCCAATTCTGATATTTAATGTGAACCTCTGGGGGCTGAGCTTGCTGAAAACCCTTTCTGGGGGTGATAGAATCAGAAACACCAAGGTTGGAAAAGATTTCTAAAATCCTCAAATCCAACCATCAACCCATGATCACCTTATACCTCAAAATAAAATGTTCCATTAGAAATCTGGCATTGAGGTAGAACCACACTATTCCTCTTTTGGAGCATTGGAAGGGCACAACCCCCCATACAAACCTTGATTTCAGGGCTGTAAAAAAAAAATAAAAATCCCCCAACCCTCACATTGTTTGTTCTTCTGCTGCTTCATGGATCACCTGAGCCAGGACCTGACATAAAACACCTCAGGTTGTAAGAAATGTGCACAGAATCACGAGATCTGTGGGGAAAACCCCTCTGAATTTCACCAGGGCTTGGTTTTATTCAGATTTCCGGGGCTCCTCGAGGTCAGGGCACCTTTGCTCAGCCACCCATCAGCAGGGGAAGTGTTAGAGCAAGAGCCCAGCTTGGAGAGAAATCAATCAGGGACAGAGCCATAATTAGTGAGGGACAGAGCAATAATTAGTGACAGAGCAATAATTAACCAGGGATGGAGCAAGAAGCAGCCAAGGCTGTTGAGGGCACTGGGGGGGGGTGCTGGGATTCCAGCCCCAACCCAAAGTGTGGAATTCTGCCCCCAAAACTGGGACAGGGCCCTGCAGGAGCTGAGAAGGGACTGGAGAGAATTCCAGAGCTGCACCCAAAAACCTGGATGAGAGAGATGCCAAATGTCCCAGTGCAGGAGCCTGCTGCCTCCCTGCCACTACTTAAGGGAACCAATGGGGGTTGCAGAGTCAGGGAGCCAGGCTGGGACCTGGATCAGCTTCCAAAAAAATCCGTGAGGGGAAAACTCTCACTTGGATGTGGAGCTGATTTTTAAAGCTGCACCATTGGGTGATGGAGGAAAAACTGAAATTCCCTTTGGGAAGTGTTTGAGTTCAGTGAGTTTGGGATGGCTCAGGAGGATTTAAACCAGAACAGGGAAATCTTGGACAACTCAGCATCAAGTTCTGCACATCCCTGAAGGAAGCAAACAAAGATAGTGGTGGGAGGAAAATCAGGATGGAAAATAAGAATTGATATTTTCAGGCATTTGAGAATTGTGGCTCTGCTGTGCCTGAGCTCACTGTCCTGACACCAACTTGAAGGGTCTCTTACTGGCAGAGTGTCTGGCTAAAAAAAGTTTAAGATTTACCTCTGAAGAAAGATGAAATGAGTTTTCACAAACAAGGGGGGACAAAAAAGGTGTTTTTGAGGATAAATTAAGCAACAAGTGGTGAAGAGAAGCCAACCCAAGTTTCCTACTGAGGTTTTGCTGCAACAAAGGAACAAAGACAAAGCCTGAAAGGCTGAAAAAGCAAATTTAAAACAGAAAACTGATTTAAAACTGTCAAAGCTCTGGTCTAGGGGAGCTGAAATTCCTCCCTGGCAGGGTGGGCAGGGGCTGCCATGGAATTGCCAGAGCAGCTGTGGCTGCCCCTGGATCCCTGGCAGTGCCCAAGGCCAGGCTGGACATTGGGGCTGGGAGCACCTGGGACAGTGGGAGGGGTCCCTGGGGTGGCACTGGATGGGATTTCAGGATTCCATGAATTCCTTGGAGACACAGGCCTGAGGTGTCAGTGGATTGTGTTTCTTTCAAACAGGAGCAGCTCATGGTTAATTAACATTAAAGGTTTCAAGGGCTGATCAAATTTGGACTCAGAAATCCAACCTGAGCTCCCAAATCCTTCAAGGAGCTTCCCCCAGGCCCCGTGTCAGAGCAAGGCTCATCCTTGGAGGGATCCTGATTTCTCTGCTTTCAGGGACACACTTGGAGCCTTTTCCAAGCTTTTCTGATTTTGGGAACCTCTCAGTTCAGGCTCTGTTCCTCCCAAATTTTAGGCAGAAGCCATGAGCTGCACAGAGGGAGAATGAGGGAGTTCCTGGGTGTGTCAGCTCCTCAAACAAAAAGAATCTTGCAACTGGGGAATTACTAAGGTTGGAAAAGACCTTTAAGACTTTTAAGTCCAACCATCAGCCCAGCACTGCCATGGTCACTGACCCATGTCCCCAAGTGCCACATCTGCAGGTTTTTGACATTCCGGGGATGGGAACTCCAAACTTCTCTGGGCAGTTCCAATCTCTGACCCCCCCTTTCCATGGAGAAATTTTCCCCCAATATCCAACCTGGACCTCCCATGGCCGTTCCCTCTCCTCCTGTCCTGTTCCCTGGAGCACAGCCCGACCCCCCCGGCTGTCCCCTCCTGTCAGGGAGTTGTGCAGAGCCACAAGGGCCCCCTGAGCCTCCTTTTCTCCAGGCTGAGCCCCTTCCCAGCTCCCTCAGCCTCTCCTGGGGCTCCAGACCCTTCCCAGCCCCATTCCCTGCCCTGGACACGCTCCAGCCCCTCCAGGTCCTGTAAAAACCCTGAGCTAATGCTTATTTCTAAAGCAGATCTGCTGCTGGTGTTGATGAATAAAATCAAACCTGGGGTTTGGGACAGGGGAAATTCCATAAAATCACTGATTGGATTTCAGGCCCACACTGCAATTACCAAATCTGTTATTTTTTTTTTTCTTCTTATGACTCTCAGAGAGAATCAAATGAGCAGCATCTTGTGCTGAGAAATAATTTTCATTTTAATCTGCATGGCCCACGAACCAGTGATGGGTGTGAGCCCTGCTGCAGCTCCATCCCAGCCCCACATCTGCACCAGGGCCAAGGTTTGGCCCAGAGCACAAAGTGTCCTGGGCTGAAATTCCCTTTTTTTGGGGGGATTTATACAGATGTTGCTCCCTGGAGCAATAAGTTGGATTGCTGCTTCACCAAAATATTTCCCATTCCTGCCTTTTCCCCCTCCTTCCCTCTCCTGGCTGCCCATCCTTGTGGCACTGAGCCTGGCAGGGTGGCAGCAGTGGTGGGACACAGCCTGTGGGATGTGCCTGGCTGGGGGACAGGGAAAGGAAAATTTCTGGGTTTTGGACAGAAAAGGGGTGTTTCTCTCTGGTTTTGGGGACAGGAAAGGGGGTTTTCTCTGGGTTTTTTTGACAGAAGAGGGGTGTTTCTGGTTTTTGGGGCAGGAAAGGGGGGTTCTCTGTTTTTGGGGCAGGGACAGGGGTATCTCTCTCTGTTTTTTGGGGCAGGAAAGGGGTGTCTCTGTTTTTGGGGCAGGGACAGGGGTGTTTCTCTCTGTTTTTGGGGCAGGGACAGGGGTATTTCTGTTTTTGGGGCAGGGACAGGGGAGTTTCTCCCTGGCTTTGGGGCTGTGCTCTGCTCCTGCGTGTGTTGGTTCTGGAGATGCTGCTTAGGGAATAAGCTGAGTGAGAAAGGGCAGCAAATCTAAAAAAAGGGCTCTGAAGTGCAGCCCAACCCCATGGACTGACCAGATCAAAATTCCTGTCTCGTACCACAAACCCAGACCCGAAATCTCCCACTCACAGCGAGCTCCAGGCAGGGTGTGCTGTCCCCAAGGTGTCCCCAAGGTGTCCCCGAGGTGTCCCCGAGGTGTCCCTGACTCTGCTCCTCTCACCCAGCCCTCCCTCCCAGCACAAAGCCTTTCCTAGATTTGTTCCTGGTTATTTTTAGGATGTGCTGGCTGATTTGTCTTCGGAGTTTTTCCCCCACCTCTGCCCAGAAATCAGAGGTGCAGTGATTGCACCCAGAGCAAAACTTCATCCCAGCCATTCCCATCTCTCTCTAAGCCAGGTTTAAACATTCCTGCTCTGCCTGCTCTCTAAGTCAGGCTTAAACACTCCCTCTTCCCCACTCTTTAAGCCAGGTTTAAACATTCCTACTCTCCCTGCTCTTCAGGCCAGGTTTAAACTTCCCCACTCTCCTTGCTCTCTAAGCCAGGTTTAAAGTTCCCCTGTGTGTGGGAAGGGGAATCTCCACCTCTCTGGAGAGCAGCAGGCACTGCAAAACTGCAAAATAATCCTTGGGAAATGATCCCAAGACTTCCATGGATAAATAATGGCTGAAAATATGATTTGTGTGTCTGGCAGCTGCAATATTTCCCAGGGGCTGGAGACTGAAGGGTCTTGATAAATTTTATAATTTTTTATGGTGAGATAAAACCCCCCACATGGATGTGTTTATATGTTGATATCTCTGGTTTTTAATTCATATATTGAATTTATACAGAGCAGGCCTGGTTGGGGTTTGGGCACAGCTGATTTTGTGCAGTTGGGCTTTAATGAAGTTACTCTGCTTTCTACTTTCATTTTCCTGCCGGTAAACAGGGCCGGTGGCTCTGCCTTGGCAGGGACTGAGGAGAGGTGTCAGGAACACGGGGAATGCTGCAGAGGGACCAGGGGAGGTGACAGACAGGGGACAGACAGGGACAGACACCGGGACAGAGAGAGGACAGAGAGGGGACAGACAGGGGACAGACAGGGGACAGACACCGGGACAGACAGGGGACAGGCAGGGGACAGACAGGGGACAGACACCGGGACAGGCAGGGGACAGTCAGGGGACAGAGAGGGGACAGACAGGGACAGGCAGGGACAGAGAGGGGACAGAGAGAGGACAGACAGGGGACAGACAGGGGACAGACACCGGGACAGACAGGGGACAGGCAGGGGACAGACAGGGGACAGACACCGGGACAGGCAGGGGACAGTCAGGGGACAGAGAGGGGACAGACAGGGACAGGCAGGGACAGAGAGGGGACAGAGAGAGGACAGAGAGGGGACAGGCAGGGGACAGACAGGGACAGACAGGGACAGACAGGGGACACAGAGGGGACAGACAGGGACAGACAGGGGACAGACACCGAGACAGACAGGGGACAGGCAGGGACAGACAGGGACAGACAGGGACAGGCAGGGGACAGAGAGGGGACAGAGAGGGGACAGACAGGGACAGACAGGGACAGACAGGGGACAGACACTGGGACAGACAGGGACAGACAGGGACAGACAGGGACAGGCAGGGGACAGAGAGGGGACAGAGAGGGGACAGACAGGGACAGACAGGGACAGACAGGGGACAGACACCGGGACAGGCAGGGGACAGACAGGGGACAGGCAGGGACAGACAGGGACAGACAGGGGACAGACAGAGCTGTCACTGGATGATCCAGCAGTGCGATCCTGACAGAAGAATTGCTCTGTCTGCTCTGCTCTGCTCTGACACAAACCTGCTCGGGTTCATCCAGGCTTGTGAAGTTTTCAGAGAAGCACAGAGTCACACAATCAGAGTCACAGAATCAGAGTCACAGAATCACTGAATCACAGAATCTCAGGCACAGAATCACAGAATCACACAATCACAGAGACACAGAGTCATAGAGCCATAGAATCAGTCACTGAATCACACAATCACAGAATTACAGAATCACAGTGTGACAGAGTCACAGAATCACAAAATCTCTGAATCACACAATCACACAATCCCAGAGTCACAGAGAATCCAGAGGTTCCAGCTGCAAAAGCTGAGGATTTGTCACATCCCGGCCACCTTTGAGGGGCTGTGAGGACCAGTTTGGGGCAGGGTAACCCACAGACACAGCAAACAGCTGTAGGACAGAGAAAAAATACTACACTCAGCACCCATTTAATTAATAATTAATTCATAATTAGGCTGCCCTGGTGGTAGATGAAGATGTGTCAAAAGTGTCAGCAGGAATGAGCAGCCCTGGGTGAAGCAGTAACACAAACCCGGCCTAATTAGGGCTGCTCATCATCAGGCCTGGCCTAAGTCTGTGGCTTGGAGGCTGTGGGGATGACTTGGCCCTAAACTCTGTGAGTGACCTGTCCCTAAACCCTGAGAGTGACCTGTCCCTAACCCCGAGTGACCTGTCCCTAAATTCTGTGAGTGACCTGTCCCTAAACCCTGAACTGTGAGTGACCTGTCCCTAAACCCTGTGACTGACCTGTCCCTGAACTGTGAGTGACCTGTCCCTAAACACTATGAGTGACCTGTCCCTAAACACTGTGAGTGACCTGTCCCTAACCCTGTGAGTGACCTGTCCCTAAACACTGTGAGTGACCTGTCCCTAACCCACTGGACATTGACACTGACCTTTTGGACACTGGCACTCCCAGGATACTGTGACACTGACCCCTGGACACTGTGACATTGACCACTGGACAATGACACTGACCCTCCAGACACTGGCACTGACCCCTGGACACTGTGACACTGACCCACTGGACACTGGCACTGACCCACTGGACACTGGCCTGACCTGCTGGACACTCGAAGTTACCCTCTGGACATTGTCACTGACCCCTGGACACTGGCACTGACCACTGGACACTGGCACTGACCCCTCACAAAATCAGATTTTTCATCCTGGCTGGGTGTGGATTTGGGCTGATTCCCGTGGAGTGATGCAAATTTTAGTGGTTAATTTTTAGAAAAAGGCAGGAGATTTATCTCAGCTGCTCAGACAGCTTTAAAAATTTAAAAATATATAGAAAAAAATACACAAAAAGTGAATATAGACCTGGATTTTGTCTTTGCTGAGTGACACCACAGAGAAGCAGGCACTGATTTTTGCTTTTCCTTGTTTCCCTTCATTTGCCCAGTCTGTGGGGTTTTTAGGGATTTTTCCCATCCCGTGAGATTCCCGGGGTGCTGCAGGGTGGGAAGTGCGAGCGCAGCGTGGGCCAGGCAGGGCAATAATTAATTGCAATAATTGCAATAATTGCAATATTTGATCCCGCTGGAACTCGGGCCCCTTATCTATTCCCAGAGTGTTTCCTCTGGCACGGGCTCTCAGGAAAATACTTTCTGGCACTGCTCTCGATGAGATGCTGGAATAATCTCGCGGAGGAAGTGGCGGGAGGCCAATTGCTGAGCCAATTAAAACAATGGCTCGCCATTAACCCCTTCAGGGCTGCACGGCACACGCGTGGGGAATTCGGCCGAGAAAAGCAAAGTATTTGAAGATCCAGAGGTTAAAACAACTTCGAGCTGTGGGTATCCCTTCTGCATCATTCCTAGGGAATTAGGATTTTTATTTTCCTTGTTTGTGGCTAAAATTAACTCTGAGCTGCCCGGAGAGGGGGTTCAGGCCGGATCTTTGCCATATATACAGTGTGGTTTTTTATATAAAAGGAGCTGTTTGTGACAATGGCGCTAAGTCTGATGGGTTTTGTCTCTTTTTTTTTGTTATCCTCCCCCCCTGGCTGGGCAGGCTGTGATTCCTGGGAGCGATATCTCACCGGGAATGAATGGCAGGAGGAGACAAAGAGCTGGCTTTGTGCGCTGATGAATTAGGAGAGCATGTGGGTGGCTGCTGAGCTGCCACCCAGCTCCCCTGGCTTTCCTCCGGAATAAAAAACGGGAACTGACAGCAAATCAGGGGGCTCGGGGAGAAAATTCACTGAATTAGGGAGACTCAGGTGGTGTTAAAGGTCCTGGAGGGAGCAGGGTCTGGGCTGGAGTTAATTTAACAAATGTTAATTTAACAAATGTTAATTTAACAAATGTTATTATGGGCATCTCACAGCTTTTGCTCGCCGTCACATCCATGGAAAAGCGCCTGGGGTTGTGTGTTTGCTGCAGGGAATGAGGAAATGGGTGTTGGGTGGGTGATTCCCGCCCATCCCGGGGTCCCTGCAGGTGCCAGGTGTCCCTGCAGGTGCCAGGTGTCCCTGCAGGTGACATTTCTCTGCGCTCCGGGATCGGGCACACGGAGCTGGCTCCTGCCAGGGGCTGGGGCAGGGACTGGGCTGGATCAAAACCCTCTGGTTTTTCGGGATGGGCAGCATTTCCACGCCGGGGATGTGTCTGTGCTCCTCTCCCCCCGTGCACATTTCCCCCTCTCCCTGCTCTCCTCCCTGCTGGGCTCCCCTTTCCCAAGGGGTTCCCAAGGATTTCTGGGGGGGCAGAGGGTGGGAGAGTCTAAACCTGGCTTAAATCCCAACTAAACCTCACTTTTCTCCCATGTCCTGCTTTGAGCAGGATTTTCCTGGGGGCTGCAGCCCAAACCTGGCTCTGCTTTGGCTCTTCCTGGTTTTTTTTCCTGCTGTTTCCTGTGGAATAATTCTGAACTCCTGCTCCTCTTTGCCATGGAAATCCCTCGTGGCCTCCTCGCTGTCCTGCTTTGCTTCCCAGGCTGATTTTGGGGAGAGCCTGAGGGGGAAGCTGCCCCTAGGGATTTAATTTCTTGAGGCCAGGCTTTCCTGCTTTCCCTGGGTTGTGGTTTTTTGGTTTTTTTTCCAATCTTTTCTGCATCCTCCAACACCCAGGGGTGGGCTGGGACAGGCACAGACCCCAAGGAGGGATCCTGAGGCATTTCCCTCATCCTTCCAGGGCTGTTTTTCCTCACTCTCAGCCAGGAAAGGAACATTCACAGATGGGAATTGCACAGGGATTCCAACTTGTACCTCACAGTTTGTGTTTTACCTGCAGAACATTGTGAACTTTGGGTTTTGAGTGTGGAAATCAGCAGTGTTGTAGAACTTTTTGTTAGGTTAAGAAAATGATGAGGCTCAATTGTATGTTGTTTTTACTTTGCTTTCAGTAGGACAGATTTGCCAATTAGCCAACTTAAAGTAAATGTTTAAGTAACTTTAGCCAATGTATTAAGTTCAAATACCAAATGTCTGTCCAACACAACGCCAGAAAATCTCTTTTTCACTTGTTTAGTTTGTGTGCCAAATTTAATTGTGCAGGAAGATGTCACAATTTGATTGCAGGGAGAATTGGTCTGCTCACTCCTCTCCTCTTTTCCTCCAGCTTTTCCAACAGCTGCTCTTATTCAGCCACAAGCTCTGCACATCCAATCCCAAAAATCTGGAATTTTCAGCCTCTCAGTCTCCCAGAGCCCAGGGACTGAGTGGTGCTGTGAGGTTTGGGGCCTTGGGTTTGGAGCTGCTGCTGGAATTGCAGCACTTGGTGGCAAAAAGAGGCAGCAGAGCACCTTGACAAAAAGGGAATTTTAACCCACAAATCCCAGCCAGGGCACTTTAACTGACTTTGGTTTTTTTTTTTGTTTGTTTTTTTGGGACAGCTTCTAGCCCTGGGTATTGCCTGTGTGATAAAAGCTTAGAAATAGCTGAGAAGTTACAATACTATAAATAAATCAATTAAATATTTATTTAATAACACGAGTGTGTGCTTGGAGGATTTACCCCTCCTTCCCTCCTGAGAATGGTCCAGCAGGGAAATCCCTCCTTGTGACCTGGGCATGGAGCATCCAACTGTGCACACAAATTCCTCTCATTTTTATCCCCAAAATTTCAATGTACAGGTGCCCTTTGCACAGTCAGAGCTCAGCAGCCTCACTGCCCACCCTGGGAGGGCATTCCCAGAGCAGACCCTGGTGTAGGAGAGCTCAAATGTGCCCAAGCTGTGGGGAAAGAGTTTAAACCTGGCTTAAATCCCAACAAAACCTCACTTTTCTCCCATGTCCTTCTTTGAGCAGGATCTTCCTGGGGTCTGCAGCCCAAACCTGGCTCTGCTCTGCCCCTTCCTGAGGTTTTTTCCTGTTTTTTTCCAGCCACTGGTGCTATTTTCTGTGGAATTATTCTGAATTCCTGCTTTTCTCTGCCATGGAAATCGCTCGTGGGCTCCTCGCTGCAGAGCCAGGATCAAAAGAAAGAGAAAAGGAAAAGGTTTTGCTCCATTGGGAAAATCTCCTGCCCCACAGGAAAAGAGGGAATTCAGCCAAAAATAAGGATCTTGGAACAGGGGAACCAAGCTGGGTGCTCATTTCACCATTCCTTCTTGTGGCCTCGTGCTCTGGAGGGATTTAATTGATGGTTCATGCAGATCCAAACCAATCTGTGGGTCCCTCTAGGCATAATTTCACCAAAAAAAAGAAACAAACCCCACTGGCATGAATATTGGGTCAAGTCAGAGAGAACTGAGCAGTGTGCTGGAGTTATTTCAGTTTTTTTTTTTTCTGCTAGGGGAAAAATTTTGTTCTGAAAATTCATCTGGAGCTTCACTCATGAAAATGGAGCTCAGCAGAGTTAAGGGAAATTCAGAATTTGAGTGGTGGGAGTGGAAACTGAGCCCACCCAACTCCCAGAGTTCCACCAGGAGCTGTTTGGCACAGGGAAAAACTCGTTTGATGTTGTTTCTGTGCCGTGGGATGGGATGAGGGGTTTCAGGGGTCCATAAATCCCTTGGGATCTCAGGATCCCAGTCCCCTCCTCTGCAAAGGGACCCCGGGGCAGGGAGGGATGGAGGATGGTCATGGCAGGGTCAGAATCAGGGAATTGTGGAATATCCCGAGCTGGGAGGGATCATCCCTGGTTTTACATGGAATTCCTCCCAGTGTGCCCCTCACAGATTCTCCAGCAAAGGGAAAATGAATAAAGCAGGAGGACAAAACTTTTGCTGCCCCTGCCTAGATGTGAATAAATGCTGTTTATATTTTGCTGCTGAGGGTTGGGTTGGAAAGGTGATAAAAGGATTTGATAGAAAATTGTCTTTGGGGTTGGACCCGGCCTGGGAATGCTCAGGGCAGATCTCAGCAGCTCCAAAGAATTCTCTGACAAAGCAACATCGGGCTGAGATGAAGGAGAGGGCAGGAAAGGATGTTGGGAAAATTTCACTGCAGGTCAGGGGGTGTTGCTCAGTGTAAATTGGGAATTTTGGTTCTCAGCTCTCTGGTTTTGCCCTCAGTGTGGCTCCCATTGTGATAAAGGCAGGAATTCCTCAGCTCTGCCTGGCTCTGACTTCATTGCCTTTATCCTGCAGCAGATAGAATTGGGAGGAATTCTGTGCCTGAGGTGAAACATTTCTGTCTGCTTACAGCACGAGAGGAAACATTTAAATCCCACATTTAAATCCCACATTTAAATCCCATATTTAAATGCCCTTCCTCTCCAGGCCAGGCCGCTCTCTGATGTTTCCGTGGTGTTTTCCTGGGTGCTCCTTCCCTGAGCAGGGATAAATTAAAAACCCGGGGGTGTTTGGATAAAGCCTCGTGTCCGAGGGTGCAGGAAATCCTGGGATTTCCCCTGGGTGGGTGGGAATGAGCTGCTCCCTGTCCTCTTCTCGGGGTGGGGGGTGCCACAGGGGTGTCCCCAAATCCTTTCACATCCCACATGGCCAAGGGCCAGGAGAAAGTTGTGATCCTGAGCATGGACAGAGCAGATTTTGGGAAGGGAACTCCTGGATTTGGGATGGAAGGGACCTCAGAGCCCTTTCCAAGCCAAAGGTGGAAATTTCCATCCCCTGCCATGATCGGGACACCTTCCGGGACACTCCCAGGGACAGGACAGGGACCCTGTCCAGCACAGTCCCTGGGATGGGACACAGGGGCTGAGGGGACACTTCTGACAGAGCCCTGACAGTCTGGGCTCTTCGAGGGGGATTCCAGGCAGGAGGAAAGGAGGGAATCACGGGGTGAGCCTGTTCTCCTCCTCCACAGGACAGGGCTGGGGAAAGCCTGGCTTAGGGACAGCTCTGCAGAGCAAAGCCTGGCTTAGGGAGAGCTCTGCAGAGCTCTGCGGCTGCTCCAGGTGCTCTGGGCTGTGCTGCTGCTCTGCCTCTGCCCCTCACCTGGATCAGGTGTCCCTGAGGCCAGAAATCCATGGGGCAGCAGGGAAAAGCTGGATAACCTCAGCTGTGACCACTGGATCCCCTGGAGGACCCCGGGCACTCCTGCTCACCTGGCTCAGGTGTCCCAGGAGCTCAGAATTCACAGAATTCACAGAATCACTGGGTTGGAAGAAACTTTCAAGATCATCGAGTGCAACCCAGCCCTAACACCTCAACTAACCCAAGTGCCACATCCAGGCTTTTTTTAAACACATCCAGGGATGGTGACTCCACCACCTCCCCAGGCAAAGCATTCCAGTATTTTATTAATCTTTCTGTGAAAAACTTTTTCCTAATATCCTAATATTTCCCTTGGTGCAGCTTAGACTGTGTCCTCTGGTTCAGTCAGTGCTGCCTGGAAAAAACTCATTTGTGATATTTTTTTCCTGCACTAAAAGACTTTTCCTGGAGTCTTTTCACCTGAGCACAGCCACCTTTCAGGGAGTTGTAGACAGTGATAAGGTCACTCTGAGTCTCCTTTTCTCCAGGCTGAACAACCCCAGCTCCCTCAGCCCTTCCTCACAGGGTTTGTGTTCCAAGCCCCTCCCCAGCCTCGTTGCCTCCTCTGGATGTGCTCAAGTGTCTCAAGGTCCTCCCTAAACTGAGGGGACAGAACTGGACACAGCACTCGAGGTGTGGCCTCACCTGTGCTGAGTACAGGGAAAAATCCATGGAGGAGCAGGAATGACCCAGCTGTGACCACTGGGTCCCCTGGAGGACCCCAGGACCTCCCACTCACCTGGCTCAGGTGTCCCTGAGACAGGAAATCCATGAGGGAGCAGGAAAAGCTGGGTGACCCCAGCTGTGACCACCTGGATTTTTTGGAGGGACCTGGCTCAGGTGTCCCAGGAGCTCAGAAATCCATGGAGGAGCAGGGATGACCCAGCTGGGACCACTGGATCCCCTGGAGGACCCCAGGAATGGTCACAACCTGCCAGGAGCCTCCCAGGGATCCTCAGCCCATCGTTTATCCCAACTCTGCCAAGTGTCCCCAAGTTTTGTGGGGGACAGGAGGGATGTGGGTGGTTTGTGACACCTGTGAACCCCAGCAGGAGGAGGAAAAGCCTTTTTTTGTTCTGCTCTTGCCTTCCTGGGGGAGCAGAAGTGGTGGAAGGGCAGGGGAGAGCTCAGCTGGGACTCTGTGGATGAGTGGGAACAGCTCCAGGAGAAGGACGAGATTAAACCAGATTAAATTTCTCTTCTTTCTCTTCTCTTCTCTTCTCTTCTCTTCTCTTCTCTTCTCTTCTCTTCTCTTCTCTTCTCTTCTCTTCTCTTCTCTTCTCTTCTCTTCTCTTCTCTTCTCTTCTCTTCTCTTCTCTTCTCTTCTCTTCTCTTCTCTTCTCTTCTCTTCTCTTCTCTTCTCTTCTCTTCTCTTCTCTTCTCTTCTCTCCTCTCCTCTCCTCTCCTCTCCTCTCCTCTCCTCTCCTCTCCTCTCCTCTCCTCTCCTCTCCTCTCCTCTCCTCTCCTCTCCTCTCCTCTCCTCTCCTCTCCTCTCCTCTCCTCTCCTTTTCATTTTCCATCATTCTTGAGGAAAATATCCAATTTCCTGTGGTACTAAAGGAAAACTTACCTGGCAGTTCACGTTGTGCCAATCCATTTTATTCCCTTTAAAGGTTATTTACTTGAGAAACCTTCCAATAAAAGTAATCAAAATTTTCCAGAGGGTCTGGTAGAAACTGAAGAAATTGTTCAGTGGGGATTTTTTATTGATTCAATCAATTTCCCTATAAAACTGGATAATTTGTGGAGCATCTTTAGTCTATTAGCCTTGCTTCCCCACAAATGTTATTTTCATAATTAAAAAAAACCCAAACAAACAGTTTTTTGCTTATATTCACACCATAAAATTGTCTGCTCATAATTCTGGGACTCTGGGAAGAGGCTGGATCTGCTGCTGGAGGTGGAGCAGGGTTTGGTGGCTTGGACAAAGAGAAAACCCAACAAAAACTGAGAAAATTCCCCTCCCTCAGAGTGAAGCTGGAATTGAGAGCAGAGCTCCTCAGGCCCTGAAGTGCTTCTGCAGAGCAGGCAAGGGCCAGCTTTTATTGCCTCTGGAAGAGCAGCCAGACACTTGGCAGGAGAGCCCAGAAAATCAGGAGGTGATTGCAAACTGCAGGTCCTGTGGTCAGATCCTGGGCTCTCTCCTTCTCCCAAACTCCAGGAAAAGTCTTTTAGTGCAGGAAAAAAAAATCCCACAGATGAGTTTTCAATGTTCTGTCCGAGTCAAGGGGCTTCTCCAAGGATTCTGGTGCAGGAAATGTTTCCTTTTGTCCTTGTTGGATGGACCTGTAATTTTTGGAATGCTGGAGGTTACAGAGGGGAAGGAGACCCAGAGCCCTCTCCTGGCACAGGCCGAAAGGACAGCTGGAAAAATGGAACAGCTGGAAAAATAAAACAGCTGGGAGAATAAAATAAACAGCTGGGAAAATAGCACGGGATAGGATGGGATGGATAATGGGATGGGATGGATGGGATGGGATGGGATGGGATGGGATGGGATGGGATGGGATGGGATGGATGGGATGGGATCAATGGGATGGAGGAGGGAAGGCACAGACACTGTGCTGGGACTGAAGGCAAAGCCCCAGAGCTGATTTATAACCTGAATTTAAGCAGTGACAGGGCTGTGGATGATGCAGGTGGGCACAATAAAAGTGGTTTGGGGTGGTGGCTGCCCCTGCCCAGCTCAGGGGTGAGCACAGCCCGGTTTTGGGCAGGTGGGAGTGCTGGGAATTGCCTGAGCTCAGCCCAGGGCTGCAGGAGGCTTTGGAAGGAAGGGCAGCAGGGGCCTGTGGAGTTCTCCTGGATTTCCTTCCCGGTGTGAGCAGCAGCTCCAGGGGCACACGAGGGGTGATCTCAGCCCCAGAGCACCATCCCCAGCACTGCCAGAGCAGCAGCTGAGCTCATTCCCACCTCAGGGACATCAAACTCAGCTCCAGGGATGTGGCACTGGGCTCTGCTCTCCCCTCAACCCTCTTTTAGCGTTTTCCTGGAATCTCACCGAGGATGGGGATGGCTCTGGGCTGTGCTGGGCTCCAGGAACATTTCTCACCTTGCTGTTGACAAAGCTTCGTGTGATCTCAGCCTTGTCCCTGGGATCTGCCTCTTCCTGCCCTGTTTTCCAGCCGTGGATGTGTCACTCGTGCCCTGGCAGCCTCTGGCACTGTGGGGTCACTGTGGGGTGTCCCACACTGTGTGTCACTGTGTGCTCTGTCCCAGGGGTGTCACAGCCTGTGCTGCTGTGACTGAGCCATTGTGGGTCACTGCAGAATGTCCCTGACCTGGCCTGGAGCAGCCCCTGAGGCACAGACCTGTGCAATGGCTGAAATTCCAAATCTGGCTGCATTTCTGCCCTGCCTATAAATCCAGTGTTTATGGATAAAGCCAAGGTTTAGCTCTGACCCGTGTACAATGATCTCCTCTGTGCCACCAGGGTGTGAATCCCCTTTAAAAGTGAAAATACGGAATTATTGAGGTTGGGAGAGACCTCCAAGCTCATCCAATCCAACCTTCACCTGAATCCCGGCTACACCCTGTCCCCAAGGGCCACACCTGCAGGTTTTTGACACTCCAGGGCTGGGGACTCCAAACCCCCCTGGGCAGTTCCAATCCCTGCCCACCCTTTCCATGGGGAAATTCCTGCTGCTGTCCCCCCTGAGCCTGCCCTGGCCCAGCCTGAGGCCGTTCCCTCTCCTCCTGTCCCTGTTCCCTGGAGCACAGCCCGACCCCCCCGGCTGTCCCCTCCTGTCAGGGAGTTGTGCAGAGCCACAAGGGCCCCCCTGAGCCTCCTTTTCTCCAGGCTGAGCCCCTTCCCAGCTCCCTCAGCCTCTCCTGGGGCTCCAGACCCTTCCCAGCCCCATTCCCTGCCCTGGACTCGCTCCAGCCCCTCAGAGGCACAAAGATGTTAATAAATTAAACTTTCCCATTCTGAGAACACCCCAGAGGATTTTGCTGTCTCCATTCCTGGAAAACTCGGAGTTTTTTGAGCACTTCCAGCATTCCTGTGCCTGTGCAGAGCTGCAGAAAGCTTGTCCAGCTGGGAACAGAAGGATTTGGGGCAGGAGGGGTCAGTGCTTCTGCAGCCCTCACATCCCCTCCTGCCATGCCAGAGGAGGCTGGGCAGGGGGGCTGGATGCTGTCCTTTGTACAGAGGTGACAGCCTCAGTCCCAGAGAGATAAAAACCCTTCCCTCGTGTTTTCCTCACTTCCAGCATCCCAAACTCCTCCTGGTTCCACTGCCCAGCTCTGAGCCAGCTCATTCCCAAGCCCAGAGGTCTCAGGAAATGTGTGGCAAATGAATTTGTTGTCAAAAATAAAAGAGCACAGAGAGAGGGATCCTCTCCCCCGGGGCTGGAACCGCTCCCTCCCCTGCCCTGGGGCGCTCTCTGCAGAGGAATTTGGTTTTTTCCTGGTGATGGAGGTTTGGAGGCTTTGGATGGATGTGGGAAAGCTGAGCCCAACACCCGGACAAGGAAAATCCTGCCTGGGGTGAAGGAAAATCCACAGTGAGAGCACAGGGAGGTGAGATGTGACAGGGGCACGGATTTGGGTCTCAGGGAGTCAAGCTCACATTTTGGGAGTGGTGCCCAGGCCATGGCTGGGTGCTGGCACACCCTGGGCACTGCCAGAGGTGTTTTATAGCTGAATTCAGGTGAGATCTGCCCCTTACAGACATTTGTGTGACATTTTTATCCCTCCACATGCTGCTCAGAGCTCCTTTGGGGCATCATCTGTGCTGCCAGTTCCCATAACGACTTGTGAATTCGGCATCGCAAAGCTGCTTTTCTCTTTTAATTATTATTACCAAAAAAAAAAAAAAAAAAGAAGAAACCCAGCCCAAATTCTCTTGTCTTTTGTCAGCTCCTGAAGCACTCGGATCCCTGGCAGGCTGCCTCTTCTTTTCTCCTCCTCTTTTCCTTGTTTTCTGTGAAAAGGAGCCCGGGCTTACACTGAGAAGGGTCATTACCATTATTTATAAAGAAAAGGGAATATTGCCTATCCAGCTTTACAGACACCGGGCCTTGGCAAACACCGGGAATGGAAAGAAGGGGAGATGAAAAGGTTTTGAAAAGGTTTGGGTGTGCTGGGAGCTGATTTGGGTGATGGATTGGGCTCTTCAGCATCTCCCCGACAGGTTTATTTAGAGCTTCTCTGTGCTCTGGCCTTCCCCAGGCGGTGCCACTCATTGCTGGCACTGCAGAGGAGTTAAAACCGAGTTTAAACCCGGCTCTGGCTGCAGGAAAGGAGGAGATAAATACCAGAGATACAAATCCCACCCAGCCACCTAACTGGGACTGCTCCTCCCCTGCCCTGGGGCGCTCTCTGCAGAGGAATTTGGTTTTTTCCTGGTGATGGAGGTTTGGAGGCTTTGGATGGATGTGGAAATGCTGAGCCCAACAGCAGGACAAGGAAAATCCAGCCTGGGGTGAAGGAGGATTCCACTGGTTTGAGTCCTGAGCACAGCAAGATGAGAACTGAGGCAGGGGAGGGGATTTTAGGGTGTGTAAATCACTGCAGAATCCTTGGGCAAAACACCCAAATATTTTATAACTCAACATTTTCTGAGGGACATCTATAGCCCACATTGACTATTACCAAGGAATAAAAATTATCATGATAAAAATTGTTATAAAATCATCCTGGACTGGTTTGGGATTAACTCATCCCTGTTCTTATCAGTACTTTGCCCTCACTGAGGTTTCCCTGCCCAGGTTAAAAAAAAAATTATAAATTCACCATCTTGAATGGAAGGCACTAAAGGATGGGAAACACTTTGTGCCACTGCTTTTTTCCTCCTTTCAGAGAATCCCAAAAGGGTTTGGGTTGGGAGGGACCATAAATCCCATCCCAGGGACACCTCCCACATCCCAGGCTGCTCCAAGCCCTGTCCAACCTGGCCTTGGACACTGCCAGGGATAATAATTTTATTCTTTTCCCATAAAAACCCAGTGAAAAGTGGTCTGAATTCAGCCATAGAGAAGCTGAGGGCCATCAGGTGTGACTTTGAAGCTGCAGACAGAGAAATTCTGCAAATGTTGGCACCCAAGGAATTGAAATTGTGTTGGGATGGAGCCATGTGGCATCATCTGAGCTGGGAATGGGAAATACAAGGGGCAAAAATGGGAAATACAAGGGGCTGTGGGGAAAACCTGTGCCCTGGGCAGTTAATTGCTGGGTTTTATAATTAGTAGCCACACCAGATTTGAATGCAGTGCTCAGTCTGTGCAGTGGAAGGGTTAAAATCCTGAATTTCTCTGGAGACCATCCATCCACCCTCTGCCAGTCATGAATTGGTTTGGTGCTTTTAAGGACAATGCAGTGCTGCTGAGGAGGAGGAATATTCCCGTTTGAACTCGATTATCTGACAATTTGGGTGCAATTGCATGAAAACAATATTAAAGTTACATTAAGGTATTGGAGATAATGGGTCCACCTTGCTGATGTCACAGCACTGGCCTGAGTTTCTTGGCTTGTTCACCCAGGAGCAGAACGAGGCAGAAAAAATGCACAAAAAGAAAGGAAGAATAACCTTTTCATGGATGTAAATCCCGATTTTTGTACATGATGGGATAAATCAAGGTCATGGGGCCAGCCACGATCTTGGCACTTCTCAGCTCTGCAAAGAAACTCCTTTAATTAAAGCTCATCTCTCCCTTCCCAGGATTTTTTAGGACAATCAAACAGAGGCTGAGCTGTGTTGGCTGCAGCACCAGGAACGTTCCTGTTCACCCCGGGGATGTTCCTGCCCTGCTGCTGGGACAGCACCAGGTGTGGCACTGAGCTGTGACAGGGACACAGAGGGGACACTGAGCGTGGCCAGGGCAGGGAATGGGGCTGGGAAGGGTCTGGAGCCCCAGGAGAGGCTGAGGGAGCTGGGAAGGGGCTCAGCCTGGAGAAAAGGAGGCTCAGGGGGGCCCTTGTGGCTCTGCACAACTCCCTGACAGGAGGGGACAGCCGGGGGGGTCGGGCTGTGCTCCAGGGAACAGGGACAGGAGGAGAGGGAACGGCCTCAGGCTGGGCCAGGGCAGGCTCAGGGGGGATTTTGGGAACATTTTCTTCATGGAAAGGGTGGCCCAGCCTTGGATGGGGGAATCACCATCCAAGTGTTCAACAAACCCATGGGTGAGGCACTTGAGGTTGTGGGAAGATAGTTTGTAAGGACAGTGCAGGAGGCAATCTTTCCCAATTAATCACACTGGATTGATTACTGAGATTAAGGAGCCAGCCTTGCCTGCACAATGGGGATGGGGCTATAAAAGAGTGGGACAGCTGGTCCAGAGGGAGTTGGAGCTTGAGATCCAAATCTGCTGCAGGATGGGATGGGATGGGATGGGATGGGATGGGATGGGATGGGATGGGATGGGATCAATGGGATGGGATGAATGGGATGAATGGGATGAATGGGATGAATGGGATCTATGGGATGAATGGGATGAATGGGATGAATGGGATCTATGGGATCAATGGGATCTATGGGATGGGATGGGATCAATGGGATCAATGGGATCAATGGGATCTATGGGATCTATGGGATGGGATCAATGGGATGAATGGGATCAATGGGATCAATGGGATCTTTGGGATCTGTGGGATGGGATCAATGGGATGGGATGGGATCAATGGGATCAATGGGATCAATGGGATCAATGGGATCTTTGGGATCTATGGGATCTATGGGATGGGATCAATGGAATGGGATGGGATCAATGGGATCAATGGGATCTATGGGATCAATGGGATCTATGGGATCTATGGGATGGGATCAATGGGATCTATGGGATCAATGGGATCAATGGGATCTATGGGATCAATGGGATCTATGGGATCTATGGGATCTATGGGATCTATGGGATGGGATCTATGTGATCTATGGGATCTATGGGATCTATGGGATCTATGGGATCTGCTGCAGTCTGGGCTGGAGCCTGCTGGCTGTGCTGTGGGGAGGAAGGGACATGCAGTGGTGCAGGGCACAGACAAGGTGAGAAGATGCTGTGTGAGGGACAGACAGGGGGAGGTGATGGGTGAGGGACAGGCTGGGCTCAGCCAGCCATGCAGAGGAGAGAAGGGAACTTGCAGAGAGGAGAGAAGGAGTCAGAGCTGTGTGGAGCTGCCTGTGAGGGAAGCAGTCAGAGTTGTCTGAAAGAAGTCCAGTGAGAGAAAGCATGAAAAGTTTTTAATAAAGGACTGATGATGGTGTCAGTCCAGTCTGTTGTGACATAATTCCCTCTCGAGGCCATGGCTCAATGTGACCACGGTGCTGGGGCTGGGCTGAGGGTTGGACCCAAAGGTCTCAGATGTTCATCCCAGCCTCAGTGACTCCAGGATTCCAGGGACAGATTCTGGGGGTCCAGAACTCAATTTGCTAATGAGCTTCAGCTCATTCCCACAGCCCTGGGGAAATCCAGGAGTCCCGTGGACCCAGCACAACCCCCCCACTCCTGTCCCAGCCCGGGGGACATTTGCCAGCTTGAACCCCAGCCCCGGAGCCCCAGCTGTGCCAGCATCTTGTGCAACTTCCCCTCCACCTTATTTGCCCAACTCCTGGATTTTATTTGCCTCCCTCTCCACATCAATGGGAGCCGTTGCTCAATTCTGGAGCCGCTGGAAATCCTGGCACTCCCAGGCCTTGCTCCAGGAGTGAAAAGTGTTCCTGGCCTCCCTCCTTAAGGGGCCGTGGCATTTTCTCCTTCTTTCAGACAATCCCAAAACGGTTTGGGTTGGGAGGGACCTTAAATCCCACCCAGAGCCACCCCTGCCATGGGCAGGGACACCTTCCATGATCCCAGTCTGCTCTCAGCCCTGCCCAGCCTGGCCTTGGACACTGCCAGGGATGGGAATTTTTTTTTTCCCCACAAAAATGCAATGAAAAGTGGTCTGGATTCAGCCATACAGATGCATTATTGCATTTTTGGGAAGCAGGGCAGCACCCTGGTGCCTCCCTGAAATTGTGACCCAAAAATCCAGGTGTGGGAGAGCTGGAGGGAGCAGAGCCCGGAGCCCCAAGTGCAGGTGAGGATTTTCAGGCTGGTGTGACTCAGAGCAAATTTTCCCAATTTTCATGGGAGCTGTAAAGATTCCCCAAATCCAGGACTTGTGCCATGACAAATTTCCAGTTGGAGCATGGGGCTGAGAGGGTTCTGTGGGGGAATTTTTACTTGGGGTGAGGCATTGATTTTGCATTTGCTTTTCTGACCCTGCTGCTAAAATTATTATTCCAGTTGGGCTGAGCTGATCCTTGCTGATTTAAGTGTCTAAAATAAAGTTCTGAACGAGCTGTGTTTTCCATGAGTAACATTCCCATTCATCCCTGACTTCCTGGCACTGAAATCATTCCCAAGAAGCAACGAGTGGGCTTGGAAAACACTGGAATGGTTTAGAGATGATAATTTAGTTCATCACGCTGAAAGTTTTACATTTATTTACATTTTGTGAGGGGAAGGTGAAAGCCCATCAGGATCAGCCTTTAGGGAATCTTTCCCCTCTCATTCCTTTGATTTTTGTCTCCAAATTCCAGAGGCTCCAATGTAACCCTGCCAGAGTCATCTGTGACATTTCCCTGCATCTTTTTTCCCACTTAAATAGGAAAACTGGGCTTCCACCCCTCTTTTACTCCCTGAACTCTAAATTAGCCTCAAATATTACCCCTGGGAAATGGCAAGTTTAGGTTTTCCAGATGTGTGATTGGATTAAAGTGGATTTGGAGCAGTGGGAACAAACCTGAACCTCGGGAGTTTTCCCAGTGCATCCTCCCAGGGAATAACTCAGCTTCAGATTCTGCAAAGCTCTTGGCACGGGGAGGAGCTGGAAGAGCTCAGCTCCTCAGAGCTGGATGTGAACTTGGCTCTTCCCCTGCTTTATTTTCCAGGCTGCAGCAAAATCCTTCCCAAAGCTGGGCTCTGGATGGGCTCAGAGTGAGCCAGGCCTTGCTCTGCTCTCCCTGAAAAATCCCATCTCTCTAAAAAATCCCATCTCCCTAAAAAATCCCATCTCCCTGAAAAATCCCATCTCCCTGAAAAATCACATCTCTCTAAAAAATCCCATCTCCCTGAAAAATCCCATTTCCCTGAAAAATCTCTTCTCCCTGAAAAATCCCATTTCCCTAAAAAAATCCCATTTCCCTGAAAAATCCCTTTTCCCTAAAAAATCCCATCTCCCTCGCTCCTCTCCCATTCCCTGGGACCACAGGGAGGCTCCTCACAGCATTTTGGGGTTGTTGATATTTTGAGGTGCTGCTGGCAGCAGGAGGCACCACCAGGAAATGCATTCAGGCATTTGGATCCCGTGGTAAATTGGAATTAATCCCTTTGCTGCTGAGCCAGGCAGTGCTGAGCACCTGAGCTCTGTGTTCCTGACCCAGAGGGGTTAAAAGTGTCCCTGAGAAGGACAAAATTCACTTTTAGGGCAGGTTTGTATATGGAGAGGTTCTCAAAGTGTGCCTGAGAGGGACAAAATTCACTTTTAGGGGAGTTTTGTGTGTGGAGAGGCTCTCCAGGTGTGCCTGAGAGGGACAAAATTCACTTTTAGGACAGGTTTGTGTGTGGAGAGGCTCTCCAGGTGTCCCTGTGCCTGCAGGGTGGTGGCTCAGGGGTCACAGAGCTGAATTTTGGTGCAGCTGCTGTGAAGTGCTGGGTTTGAAGGAGGCTCTGGGTGTGCAGACACCTGTCCAGATGTTCCTTCAGCGATGCTCTCATCCCCTGGCACTCCCAGGTCAGCCCAGTTCCCCTCTCAGCTGTGCCCTGGAGCAGCCTGGCTCCTCATGGGAGCTGGGTGCTTTTGGGGTGCTGATTTCTAGCCTGGGGTCCTGCTGATGTTGAATTTTGGGTTTATTTGGTGACTGTCAGCCTTTAGAACAGCAATGAGGGCTGGTTTGTTCCTCTGGTGATGTTTTCCCTCTCTTCACCTCATTCCCTGCCAGCTGAGCGGGGTTTGGAGCATCCCTGATCCCTCCCTGTCCCTGGAGCAGCCCCTTCCTGTCACTGGGGGGGTTTTTGGGGTCCCTTTGGGATCCCTGAGGCTGCTCCTGCAGCCCTCAGTGATGGAGCAAATTCCTGAGCCTTGCCCAGATGGAATTCTGGCTCATTGGGAGCTCTCAGACCAGTGGGGTAAAGAGACCAGGATAGGCAGAGAGGCACAAATCCATGGTTTATTCTATGAAGGCATCCTGTCTACATATACCAACAGCCATTGTTTTACAGGGGTTTTATATCTTTTTTATAACTATCTTTTTTGAGGGTTTTACATTTTGCACCAATTACCAAGGGAATTCTCCATTCTAACCAATCCCTGAGGGATTTTACATTCAAAGCTGGCCTGTGGATACTAAAAGAGGATGAACCACCAATATTGAAGATAGATAAGAGGGTCCACCAAGAGGGGGAACTGGATTCCTTTTTGTATTTGTCATTTCACAGCCATTTCTTATCTCTAAGCTCTGGTTTTCCAAGGAGCCTGTTCTGAGGATGCAGGGAAACTTTCTTCTTTATCAAAGTTTTCTGCTCCCTCCACACCTTCCCAGCTCAGGGTTTTCCCAAATCTGCTCCAGCCACGTGGAAAATCCCCCCCAGGCAGCTCCCCCAGCACTGCAGGGATGTTTTACCTGGGCAGGTCCAGGCTGCTCCAGGCATTGCTGACACATCCCTGCCTTTCCCTGGGCAGAGCTCCCAGGGATGCTCAGCTAAGGCCTGAGAGGATTTGGGGGGTCAGGGGGTGTTTCTGGGGATTTTTAACTTGACATGGAGATGAATCCCCCAACCAGGTTTGTAAAGGCAGCGCTTTGTGTCAGGAATTAATGCCTGGAGCGAGTCAGGGAAGAGAATTTGAATGGAATGATTACAAATAATCAAATGATTGGCTTTAACTGAGTTGCAGCCGACC